>NW_020273518.1:0-11892 GCF_003268045.1 Sipha flava
TATATTATGAACTTAAAGCGTATTATGTATTGTAGTAAAATTATTAATAGACTATTTTAAATCAAAAATAACCTAGTTGTTTCAAATGAGTCAATAGTCTAAAGTCTAGACTTTACATAAAAATAATAATAATATCAATAATTTGACATTTTTGCCATTATATTACAGAAATAGAAATCTTAATAAACAATAAATAGTTTTTTCGTGTAATTTTATTAGAGAATAGTTTTTTTTTTACTTCGGTTATAAATACATACTATTTGAAACATTATTAAAATGAATGAGAATAAAATATCTCAATAAAAACCAATCAATTTTATGAAATTAAAAATATTTCTGCTTTAAATTACAATCAATTTTTAACTAATTTTAAACATAAAAAACCGAGTGGCTTTACAATACACATTTACTTTGAAATACTAGATGTTTAGTTGTACTATACGATTTGTTCCAAATTAAGTTTTCGTTATTCGTTAATTCTCTTTATGATTGAATAATTTAGTAACCTAATTAGTTTAGCATATTTATGTATATTTAATTCCATACAATACATAATAATAATGTATATGTACATATTGTTTTTAAGCTGTATATTAAATATACATTATTACACAAATTAATAATATATGTAATAAAATATATTTATCTGTACTTTATAGACCTTTTTTAGATTATTATAAAGTATGATTAAATGTTATTATATAATCGATAATTATGATCAAACGCCATATAAACATATAAATCAAGTATATATGTATACGATTATATACATAAATACTTAATTAAATATGTAATTATTTTAACTCATAAAAATATTTATTTTCCACCTTAACAACTTATTACTGCAAGGACATTAAAATGTATCATAGTAGAAAATAACTTATATTTCTGCAACTGCATAATATTACATTTTACTGAAAAATTATTATTATTTATCATTTTTAAATACAACTGAAATGCTTCATCATACTATGGAATTTCAAAACATCTGTATGGGTATGGCGTTGTTCAAATTATAAAAGGGAGAGTCTAGATCGAGTGCACTGACACTTAGGTAAACTTCATTGTGGCACTGTTACGACGGTCAGACAGTTCGTGACGCTACGTAATATAATATTGGTTTTATTACTAAGCCTCTATGTAAGTTTTCAGGCGTTCATCTCCTTGTAATTTAATTTTAACTTTATAACTAAGTGATTTAACTATTTGTAGGTAATATAATTATTAAATTTTTATTGTCATTGAGCATAATATGTTTATATATAGATATACGTTAAAATACGCATAGTTTGTACATTATCGATATTATTACGTTGTTATTATCACATGAATATTACCTACAATAATATATATAGATATATGTCGTAGCCACTTAGTGAAATTAACCATTTCATGAAATGGAAACGACTTTTTAACACTTCGTGAAATACGGAAATATTTTATGATATGGTCACTTTTTCATGAAACGGTCGTTCCAATTTGACATCGTGTAATTTTTTTCACAATCTTGTCGTTCACTTTGTGTACCGAAAATATATTTAATATTTATCAAAATTTTATAATAATTTTTATTAGTAGATATGAAATATGTTATAAGTTATAATTTATAACTATTGATTTAAGCACTAAATTCCTTTACCACAAATTCTATTATACAAAATATCTATTAAATAAAATTACCTAGTTATCTGAAACGAGCAGGTTATATTTTATTAATTTTGATTTATCATATTAGATTTTTGTTCAAAAGTGTATAGTCAGTGAACGGATTGCATCGTGCTCGCACATTCACGCATTTTAGATATTTACTTTAAAATAATTTTGTATAATCTTAATAATATAGAAGAATCCAAAAAGTGAATTTTACATTCGAATGAACAAGTATTATTTGGACAAACCGGGAAAAAAGCCATATACAAATATGAAGATTGAGACAATTATAGCCGAAATTACTGATGCTAAATTAAACAAGTACCAACAAAATAGATAATTTGACCACCCATTAATCTTGAGTATCGGTAACTAATTTAAATTTAAATTTCACAGAGGTGCAAAGAAAAGACGTGATTATTATATTTTACAAAAATATGATGTATTAACTGTGGCCGAGAAGAAATATTTAATTCATAAAAAAGCGGACGACAAAGATGATATCAAGTAAGATATATTTATATCTATAAAGTAAATAAGTAATTAAAAACAAATGTGTGCGAAAACCATACTGCGATATTCACTTAATATAAAAAAATTGTTAAGTAAAACAACAGAATTAAATAAATAAGAATGTAACAAATAACAATAGCTGCAGACGTAGTGACGTGTTTCAGTGTGTGGTGACTGCAGACTAGTGTGCGAATGTTTGATATGGTATGCGCAGTTCATCAACAATATTCTGGGTTTTTTTCTATTTTTGTACACTTGATCAAAATATTGAATATAATCTATATATAGTCAGGCCATGACCAGCCGCAGTAGATTGCATATTATAATAATAAAATAAAACATACATGTAACATAAAATCTGTAATAGTTAATATCTGTCCATACTATAACATACATACAATATAAAACCTATAATGGCATATATCTGTGCATTAGTTACGTTATTGTAATGTTAATTAGCATTACATTTTATTTTTACTATCAACCAACATAATATTAACATCAATATTTTAAGTTAGTCCGATGAAACATATTAAACATATTGTATATGTTTTAAAACATAGAATGCACAGTGGGTTACAAAGTGATAACGGTAGAGAGTTTGTAAATTCTGTTATTAACGAAATTAAGAAACTTTGACCGTTTCATGAAAAAGTGACCATATCATGAAATATTTCCGTATTTCACGAAGTGTTAAAAAGTCGTTTCCATTTCATGAAATGGTCAATTTCACTATGTGGCTACGACATATATACATAAAACCACTTAAATCCTGTAAGTCCTGAATTTTTTTTTTTTTTTTAGTTCAACATGTTTGAGCCGTGTGTACAGTTTATATTATGTTATTAGGGCGCGCTTCTTTTACCAGTTGTGAAATTCTTGGAACGATGCTGTTGCTTAGTGCCAGTCGCATATCATCACTTGGATTCAGACGATTTCATTTTTTATATTTTATAGATAATAGTGAAGAAAATCCTGGCTCACATAAATATGTGGTTGAAAAAACCATGAGAAAACGTAATGCTGTTTGCCGAATGTTTGGATATCCCATGGCCTTTTTACACCAAAACTCTTCTAAGTTTGAACTATATTCAAACGAACTCTTCAAGTTGCTGTCGTTATATATTATACAACATTTTTATTTATGGCAATATTAGGAAAACCTGAAAATGAGGTTTCAACAGGACCACATGAAATAATTGGACCATGCAATGTAACCGTACCATCCTTTGGAACAGTTAGTTAATAAATTAAAAATTACTTAGGATCATAATATTCTTAACACTGTGTCTACATGCCCGACCATGGTCAGTAATATGATGAACGCCAGACCCAGCGTTGCTAGAATTTTATAATGATGAAACCATACAGAATAACCAGTATTACCGTATTTCAAATAAAATTACCGTGTATGAACATTTTTATTTTTTCAGACTATCTTCTCGCACATATAATCAAATACAAATTTGGTATAGCAAGGTTGTATGGTAATTTTTGATAATACTTTTGTCAGTTAAGTTCAGACAATTGGATATTGAAAAATAAAAAATAAATTGTTTTTGTACTCTTAAATAATTATGGAAATGAAGATAAGAGTTAAATGTATGACCAAATTTCAGCATATTCATATTAATAAGTTTAAATGTAATACTTAAAAAACAAAAATAATGAATAACAGAAAATTAAATAAAAAGAAAAACAAAGCAAAAACTGACAACTGAAATGATTAACCTCATTGATCAATTTTCAAGTATATATAGAAACATAATACAACAAAATAAAAATACTCCTTCAACATTCAAATTCACTGTTTATGTATGCATTTCATATCATGGTAGGGCATTTTTTATATTAGTGTTAATTTAAAACCATCTATGAGAAAAATAACCAATTTTGAATATATTTAGAAATTTTTTTAATTGAACCATTTGAAATTAAATAATTGAATAGCTTATAACAGAAACGCCATAAGAAATTTCAAAACATACCTTTTAATCATTTTTTTTGCATTTTATTAGTAGATTTGTGTGTATAATATACATGACCAATTCACATATTTGAAAGTTTTATTTTGAGCATTAACTCCACATGTGACATAACTTAAGGAGTTTCTGTATTAAGCAATTCAATAAAGAATTCAAGTTTTTGGGATAAAATACTTTTTGCATAATAGCTTCAATTTAATTTCAGGAATTAGAAAAACGTAAATATGTTATTTATGTGTTGAAGACTATAATGAAGATTTTGATTTTCATTGCACAAAGGAAATCCCAGTTCAATATAGTAAAATATATACAATATGCGGTACAATGTTTAAAAATCGTATTGAGTATATTATCTTAATTACAACCATAATTATAGTAGCATTTACACATTTTAATGAGTCCTTTAAAGTAACTAAAATAATGAAAAAATCTAAATGATTATATTTAAAATGTATTTGCAAATTATGAAAATTGTAAAAAATAGTAATAATAATAGTATATGAATATAGGATTACATAAATATATAGTAAAAATAAGTTTTTTAATTTGTTAAAATTGTTTTCATGATGCCATTTATTTTTTGGATAATGTAGTGTTAATTGTTAACACATTTGTCTAATTATAACTTTTAATACAACCAACTTAGTAGACAATGGATAAACACAGTAACATAAAAGGTGTTCTTAGGATTTGCGACACTAAAATGATGCACATGAATAACTTTATAAATAAAATATAAACTTAAAAGTATAATTTTTTTTTAAGTAAATATATAAAAGTAGAATTAGTAGTAAGTATAATTAAAGCAGCCGCCAGTCTGTTGTTGGTAAACTTCAATTGTATCACCTTCTTCCATTTCAAGAGATGAAGGAGTATCAGCTTCACTAATCGCCTGTCCATCAAAACGAAACCTGACAGTAGCCATGGCAAGACCCTTAAAATAATATTTATTACAAGATTATTAATAAAAAAAGTATAAACAAAATTAGGTTTATTAACCAATAGGACACTAGTTCAGATAGTAATTATGAATAGCTAATAAGGTTTAAAAAAATAAAAATAGTATAAATATTTGACAGTTAAAAATAATTTATTGATATTCAAGATACAAAATTCCTCAAATAGTGTACCACTTTGTTCATTTTTTTATCAAGTAAATACTGACCATTAAACAATACTAAAGGGCTTTCATGTAAAAAAAAAAAAAAACATGTAATAGAGTATTTAGTGTCCACGGTATATATGCGTGGACGAAATATCCTACCAAAAATATTTTGTCAGCAACATATTGGTAACCTTTGTTTCTCTTAAGGTGCGATTCCTAATGACGAGACTTTAATTTTAACTGCTTTACCTATTTTTAAATGAAACCTATTCCCAACACTACCACGCGGCTGCTGTGTCTCTAATCACGTGGTTGACGACCGATCATCATTGAATTGTTGATCTAATTTAAAAATATTGATTTATAAATTCAATATAAATTATAAATTTGATGTAATTTTGAAATGTCTTCAAAAGCAATTTTTACATTTGAAGAAGATTCTATGCTGGTTACAGTGGCGCAACTAGGTGGTGGGGTTTGTAACACCCCCCCCCAAATTATTATGAGGTTTTTACAAATTCTACGTAGAAAAAAAAATGGTTTATCCGGAACATGTAAAATGGCTGATTGACATGAAATATGAATATTATTCGTATTATAATTGATAACAATAATAACATATGAACATATAACAATATGGAACGTTTTGTAACGTTCCGTTCAACTTTGAAACATCAATAACCTTGCTAATACGATTTCTCGATAGTCGATTGTATAATACTTTTTTTTTGTGGTATCACAATATGAAATAGAATTCAAACAATTTAATTTGTAATTTAAATATTTTACTCATAAACCTAACTAAATCTTAATTCCTTATACCCATCAAAAACCTGCAGAAAATGCTTATTTTTTCAAATTCAGAATCCCCCCCCAAAAAAAAAAAAAACCAACCCCAGTTGTGCCACTGGCTGGCTAATTATGTGAGTAGACATACATGCCTATTTGATTTATAACATAATACTTATAAAGATTACTAAATAAAGGAAAATGTATAGAAAGACGTATTCAAAAGTTTAAACAAACTACGATGATATTGATATGGAAAATGAGAATATGATAACAATGCACATTATAGACCTGACATGCATCTCTTGCGGCTACGTTTTGTAGTCGTATGGAATACCTATTCAGTCGCGTCATACGTCTACAGACGCATCCTTAGGAATCGCACCATTAAGATCCTAAATCAAAATAGAATTTAAAGGAAATATATATGTTTAACCATTTACTAAGTTTTATACATTCTTTTACTTATTCAATATTGACTATCTATGTGCACAAGTATAACACAATGTTCATAGAAAGTTAAATGGATATCAACACCCACATGATGTTGCCATCGATTGTTACTACACGGAAAATCTACATTCCTAATTTGGATTAGTTAACTTATTATTAAAACCTATAAAAAAAAAAAAAAAAAAAAAACATCTAAACTTGTATTAATATGTTGATTATTTTAATTTTTAAATAAGTTATAAGATTTTGATGAAATTTTATATTTGACATTATTATAACTTAATATATAACCTATATATTATATATATTAATATATATATAACCCGGCTACGTGTCATATGTGACACTCAACATATAATTTTCAACCATGTCAACAATGGGTTTTTTGTAATAATAACTGTTCATTTGAACCCATGTCACAAATATGTGACATAGCCTTAGAAACAGGAAAAAATGGTATAAAAAATAGGTTCTAGGTCAAAACTATAAAAGCATAATTACATAGAACTAGAAATTAATTAGATTAGGTTTGAGTTTTTCTCATTGATTTTCAAGAAGGTCTTGGGCCACGAACGTGTTAATATATATAAACCCAAAGGATACAGATAATATTCTTCCCTTTAAAATAGATAATAAGTTAATTTACTTAAATTTTTAAGCTATCAAAATATAAGTTTTACCAAATATACAATTGTAAACACTAATGTTGTTTGTAAGATAGAGGACTTTTGAATTTATAACATGTTTAGTATTTATATAACCAGTTATTGCTCTTATTAAATACTTACAGTTCTTTCACAATACGCGTTCATTAACTTTTTCAACGGAGTGTATATCTTAATTTTGAAGTGGGCAGCACCGTTATCTTGTCCTAATACTTTTAAGTTAATATGCTCGGGAACAACCTAAAGGAAAATGTAACAAATTATTAATGTATGCTACTGCTTAAATTTAAATATAAAAGTTGGGTTTTAAAAATCATATGCAACAATTCAACTTGTAATTTTATGTACATAAGTTTTTATGTACACCTTGAAACTAAATAAATAGGTAATTAAGGCATAAAATAGTCTTGAAGTTATTTTCAAAACGAAAAATCTCTAACCAAAATGTTCTCAAAATCAAGACAAAACCTTGTTCTTTTATGCAAAAAAAAAATGGTAAATAATATTTCCATTACTAACAGAATAACTTTAAAAAATCAGTATGGACAAAAACTTTTTTTGATTAAAAGGACGTCACACTTGCATGTGTTATTATTCAATTATATTATCAAATTAACCATCGACCATTATACATTTTTGTTACCGCTTATATATATATAGCTATAGCTGCCAATACTTTACCACGCGTTAAAGTTTTTTTCATGGTTTTCTTTTTAGCTTTATAAGTTAAAAGTTTATAACTAGTTAAATATTGCTGTATGGAACTTAGCATACAGCATACACGCGTATCTTTTGGCCTATTGGATATCAACAACATTGTGTATTATGCTTTTTTATATTATTTTCTGTGATCTGTAGTGTTTTTTTCTAATATTGCAGTCAACACCAAGATCATATACTCGACTTATTAATTATAAACTTATATTATATGCTTACTAGTAAGTCTATACATTTTTGTTTTACTTTTATTGTCAGTGGTGCAACTAGACTTTACCAAAGATCTTTATGGGTATATGTTTTACCAAGAATTAGTATCTTAATAATGTTTTAGTTATAGTATGCACCACTATTTTGTTATAAATTATAATGTTCTGATATAAGACTTAATTATTATGATTAACACGGATTAATTTTATATTTAAAGGTATTTTAAACAACAATCATATATTCTTATGACAATTCAAGTTCAGTATTTTATATCATCCAATGATCAGTACCTACCTATCTATCTATCAGGAGAGCAGCTATCCTGTTACTATCCTAAAGCAGTTTTGTGAAATAAGGTTCCTTTAAGTCAACAATTTGTTTGTAAGTTACTTTTTAAAAATGATGCTTTTTTTGTAATTAATTGTAATTATGCTTCTTTTTCTTTGTAAGTACTGTAATTTTTTTTTAATAAATTACTTTTTAAAAAATTATGTTTTTTTTATTTATCGAGTTACTTATATTCTGTAATAGCAATGTTTATTGGTATTGTTAAAACCTTAGCCACCCACCGAAGCAGTAGAAATTATGAACCCTGATATATATCTTCAAAAAAGTTCCATTCAAATGTCAGAATTGCATTATCTAGCTGAAGATTTACCAAAACTGAAGAAAGTATTAGAAGATTGGGGATTAACATGTGTATATCAAACTTGTATTGGTATGATAAGTATACCACAAAATTAACATTAGATTAACACTTAATCACTTATTACCCTAATATATTTTTTTTTTGTATAGATCAACTAATTGATATGAAAATTCTTCGGCTTTTAAAAACTAGACATGTTGATAAATTATTATTAACATATCCATTAGGCGTCCTAGTAAAATTTGAATCTGAACTAGAAAAATGGAAAATCAATTTAAATATTGTTTATATAAATAAAATAACAGAGTCTGCTGAAACATCAATGAACAAACCAAATTTAGAACCTCTTCTTAAATCTTTTAAATCAAGCCAAGAATTAAAAGTTGATGTAATTCTAAATTCATCAACACAAGGTTCTTTAATATTGGACTATTATAGACAGAATAATAAGCTAAATGATGGTATTAGATCAACATTGGTCGACATACTTATTAGGCATATACTATCACAGCCCATACAAATGTCTGTAAGCTTAGTTGAATCTATAACAGATCAAATAGTGGCAATGTTTAACTCTGAAATTAAAGATATTTAATTTGTTATTTATTGCTATCATAATAATAATAGTTACCAAAATTAAAATCTACAGGATACCTATTTCATGAAAATTGGATGCAATAAAAACCCAAAAGGCAAATTGTATGCCAAGTATTATAACTCAATGAGAAATCTGAAAAATACTGGGTTAATTCATACTACAACTAAATTAGAAAAAAATAAAATGGGTAGCAGAAATCAAGAGAAAGAGAGTTGGAC
Organism: Sipha flava; assembly: GCF_003268045.1. Lineage (NCBI taxonomy): Eukaryota > Metazoa > Arthropoda > Insecta > Hemiptera > Aphididae > Sipha > Sipha flava. The sequence continues at coordinate 9,553 of NW_020273518.1, forward strand.
TGAGAGGACATTTGGTAAAATATTTAATTTATAAATTAAAATATACATAATATATATTATAATGTCTATATTATTTGTAGTATCAGAAAATGAAATAGATTATATATTACATGAATTGAAACATAACAACAGTTCATTTCCTGAAATTGAAAAAAACTGGAAAGTAAGTGTAAACTATCGACTTAATTACATTAAGAATTCAGAGTCAACAGCAAATATATTAAAAAATTGGAAACAATATTCAATTTCTTATGGCCATAAACTAGTAATTAATTGAAATAATTATTTTCTTTTTTATTTTCTTATGTTTAAATATACTATGTTGTTTCAGATTGATATTGATTATCAAGCATTATTTCCTAATGGACCCACAGCATTTGTAAATCAAATCCATTGAATAAATATTAAATTTAAATTGATTTTTAAATATTTAAAAGTAAAAGTTAATACAATGTTGATAATATATTGTACTTTTTTACGTTGTAACCAACATATTATATATTTATAAATAAATATTTAACAATATTTAATTTTTAAAGACAATAAAAAGTTTAATAAATCTTAAAATTTAACATTTAATCAACAAAATATTTTAATATTGAATAAATATTCAATAAATAAATAAATAAATAAATATTTATTTATTATTTAAAACTTCTCATTTATTCAATATTTATAATTAATATTTTATTTTTATTTTCTATTTATTTTATAAAATATATTTTATTTTTAATGGTAATCATACATTAAATGAATCTTAAAATGTAACAATAAATAAATAATCTATCTTTATATTTATTAAATATTTTTAACTAATAATTTAATGAATAATTATATAATAATTATTACAATATATTTTATTTTTAATAATAATATAATAATTATAATACCTATTATTAATAATATTTATAGTTATCACATTTTTTATTGCTTTTTAAGCACAAAGTTAATTTCATACATCAAGGAATTAAAAATAGTAACTTTTATTTTGCATTTTTAAGACTATTAATTACTTTTTAGAGTATTTTTTTGACATTTTTAGTGTATATATTTAATACTGTTAACTCATTTTCGCTTATAAGAATGGATAACATTTTCTAAAAATGTAGTTAAAATAATTCATTCTTAAACAATAAAACTAAATATTTATTTTGCCTGTCGTACTTCGAAGTAGACAAGCAGCCATGACTACTGGCGTGGGGCAGACAATATTATTATAATACTAAAAATAGATCTATTATTAATACACAGAGGCGATGAAAAACGAGCCTATCATTGCGCATGCGGAATTCTAGTTAATTCACCAGTTGTGTACATGCGCGTGTGTGTGTAATTTTTGAAATTTTTGTACACTATTCATTACTTCATTAGTCATTACATTACTCATTACACAAGTACAAAATCAGAGACGACGTTAAACGATATCAGGTGTCTCTCTAACGTCATTGGAAATACGCTGAAATACCGGTGTTCGTTTACGTACTAAATACTAATTATTTCGTGTATCTTTTATCGCGGCTTATCGATATTTTTGATGATAAACACGGAATGATATAGGTGATACTATAATATAATATAAATACGTTAAAAATTATTAACGAAATATGTGCTATTAGTGAACCGAGAAGTTCACATTTTGAGTATTATTTACCACAAAATTTTAGCCGAGACGCCGTCTCACTTGCGACTTGCCTCACTCACAAACCGGCAACCGCCACTGATTAAATACTTTATAGTTAATAGTCGAATGCTCGAATGTCGAATATATACAACGCATTATAATAATATAGTTTTATAAATAATATAAGATAGCATTATAATACCAAAGCGCTGCTATCACGGGACATGTAGACGACTGGAGTACGATTGTTATTTTTACTTTTATAAATTATCAGAAACATGGAAATACCCATTAGATTGCCGTGAATATTCGAGAAGCATATTCCCACCAGATCACCCTACACATCATTGTCATTTGCCATTGATTCATATAATCTTATAAAATATGAATTAAGAATTGTCATTTGTCTACTGTCCAGACGTTCAGTATTTCCTAGCGTTGCGCGTCTATGTGAGCATGTTCGAGACAGCGGTACTGCATGAATCGAATTATTATCTGTATTGGTAACGTATATTAAATTTATAAATTAGTTTGTAATTTGTATTTTTGTAAGTATCCCTATATTATTGTTGCACAAATTAAGTATAGGCACTGATATTTAATTACATTTTTGTGTTAGTAAAAAAAAATTAATAAAATCGATTATTTTTATTTACACAAAGTTTAAGAGTATATTACTATTATGCCATTATGGGTACTACAAGTTCATGCTGTTCATC
>NW_020273519.1:0-10851 GCF_003268045.1 Sipha flava
ATCTGAACTTCTCAACCATCCACAATGGTGGGGAGGACCTGAGTTCTTATATGATGAACACACCAGCTGGCCCAAAACCCATTCCATACCTGCCGAAAACACAAGCCAACCAGAGTCCCGACTCACGGTCGCATTAACAGCAACAAAGACAGACGACATTTTCGACCGTCTGTTCGAATGGTATTCATCGTTAACCAAGATCGTGAGAATAATTGGATACTGTTTTAGATTAAAGCAACACTATCAAGCAACAACAACTTTAAACCCTACGGAACAACATAAGGCTCTAGATGCCATCATCAAAGCAGTCCAGTGGTCCGCATTTAACGACGACATACGCCTACTGACAGCAAATAAGCCATGTAGCACTCAACTACGGAGACTAAGCCCATTTCTGGATGCATCTGGTATTCTTCGAGTTGGTGGACGAATTCAACATGCATCAATCCCGTATGAACAAAAACATCCTGCCTTGGTTCCGAAGAGGCATCCATTTACGTCAATACTGATTCACCACTACCACAAGGAAAACTGCCATCCAGGCTCAACCACATTGCAACGACTCATTCAACAACGGTTCTGGATAATCTCAGCACGTCAAGTTATTAGGTCCCATCTTCGTTTATGCATTCCATGCTATCGTGTGCGTCCAAAGCACATCCAACCGACAATGGGAAACCTCCCAGTTTGTCGTCTACAGCAGATTAAACCATTCCACGCAACTGGAGTAGACTATGCAGGCCCTATACCCTTAAAGGAAAGAAGAACACGAAACGCACCGGTCAGTCATGCTTATATCTGTCTGTTTGTGTGCATGAGTACGAAAGCACTTCATCTCGAAGTCGCGTCCACTTTATCGACCGAAACCTTCCTTATGGCATTCACCCGTTTCGCTGCTCGCCGAGGACCCATCCAGGCAATATATAGTGATTGTGGTACCAACTTTGTGGGAGCATCTCGACTGTTCAAATCAGTTCCTGAGTACCAAAACGCTATAACCAATCATCTCTCTACACAGCAAATTCAATAGCACTTCAATCCACCATCAGCCCCTCACTTTGGAGGTTTATGGGAAGCAGGTGTCAAGTCCGTAAAACAATTATTGTACCGATCCATAGGTAACCACCGACTGACCAGCGAAGAACTAAGTACCTGTCTAACGCGCATCGAAGCAACTCTAAATTCCAGACCGTTGAGTGCGATGAGCAACGATCCCGCTGATTTCAACGCACTAACGCCAAACCATTTCCTGACCCTCGAACCCAGCACGACTATTCCAGATCCAGATTTGTCAACCCTTCCAATATCTAAGATGCAGCGATGGCGGCTCCTCCGAGATATTCATCAACATTTCTGGAGTCAGTGGAAAAGTGACTTTATCAATACTTTGCAACAACGCGTGAAATGGACAAAGGACAATGGAGCTTTGCATCAAGATGATCTAGTTCTCATTAAGGAACCAACCAGCTCCCTTCAATGGAGACTTGGCCGCATCGTTCAACTTCACCCAGGTAACGACGGTATCAACCGTGTTGCCACCGTCAAAACAACCTCGGGAACTTTCAAACGTCCTGCCATCAAGCTCTGTTCACTTCCACAGAATTAAAGGCGGAAGCCTTTAAGGTGGGCAGTATGTTTCCATGAATATATATAAATTATTAATTATCTCCATTATTTAATATATAGATATTATTATATCCATTATTTAAATTTATCATTATCTGTACAACCCAAATATTTATCAACCTCATTAAAATTGTTAATAATTATCCATCTTATCTTTGTCCAGCTTTGTACATCGTTCGACCGGTCGTAACGACTGCTTTATCCATCGCCTGCGAGTACGCCGTTGCCACCTCGCGATGGGTATAAAAGGGCAAAGCACAGGTCGAACCGATACCATTCAATGCCTTTTCGGCGCCGCAGCAAGACCTACCCAGGCAGACTTGCACGGCTCGAAAGGCAGTCTCCCTCCCGGACTCAACGTGCGGTATATATCCAATCCATGGTGTAATAGTCAGAGTTATTCCGGCATTGTATCCGATTGATATATAAAAGACCTCCATAATACAATAGTCGAAGTAATTCTGGCATTGTATTGTCTATACCACACGCTTGAGTCCCATTAAGTTATTAGTAAAACCATACCGTTTTTTTTTTTTTTTTTTTTTTTTTCCGAATAACTTTTCAATCAATAAAAAGGTACTTTTTTTCCGATATCAACCGTGTCTTTTAGTTATTTCAACCCAAACCATAAAACCAATCGTTCTACGAACCTCAGGTGTCAACACATACTAACGGCATAAAAAGAAAAAGCACTCCTAACCACATTGGATACAACAACATTTTCCGAAATCAATTTATAATCCCAACCAGCATAACCAGGAAACAAATACCTTCCATACACAAAACCTTCACCCACATGTGCACAAAGTTTAAAATCCACTCATCTGTTAAAATAAAATAACATTCCCAAAATTTCCACCTTGGCTTTGGAAAACCCACATAAATACCAAATTAACCAAGTATAATAAGCATGAAACAAATTTGATAATTATCACGTCCCACTTCAAAGAAATCATCCAGAATAAATACTCCAATTTTTCGCAAATTTACACCGACGCATCTAAATCTCATCACGGAACTGGTTTTGCAATCATCAAAGAAGAAACCGAAATTCTATATTAGCTTCCTCCGGAGAGCAGAATTTTTACAGCAGAAAACTATGCCATCTTAGAAGCTATCAAATCAACAAACCTAACACCCTCTAATAACAATATTTTAATTGTAAGTGACTCTTTTAGTGCTCTCCTAGCTCTCCTAAACCCCTTCTCGACAAATGAAATAACCTAGAATATCCAACCAAACTATATTCAACAAAAAAAAAAAAATATAGAATTATGTGGGTTCCCTCACACACCGGCATTGCCGGTAACGAGATGGCCGATAAGTTAGTAGACAAAGCAGCTAAAACCATCTTACATCCAACAATCACTGACATACCGAATAACGACATAAATATTTCCATTAGAAACAAAATAAATATGACATGGCAAAGTAACTGAGATTCTGTTCCGCTTTCCAACAAATTAAAAAAAATCAAAAAATCCAGTCAAAAGTGGCACCATCTCCATAATTTAAACAGACGACAAGAAGTCACTCTAGCCAGAGTTAGAATTGGACATTCTTTTCTGACCCATTCTTTCTTAATCAGAAAAGATCCACCACCCATATGTAATCAATGGCAAGAAGACCTAACCATCCGACACATCATCCTAGACTGCTCAGACCTCCAAAACATTCTAAATACCTTATCGATACCCAACAATTTAGAAGAAGCTCTTCGTGAAGACAACACCATAAAAATCTTAAATTTCCTTACACAAATTAACATTGTAAACAATCTTTAACCAATATGTATTCTGTATTCATAGCCTAAGACTATTGTAACCTTTGAAATGTAATTATTAATGTAACTCACACAACGCAACATGTACACAAGACTAATAACCTCAGATGTTGAAGCCTTTTTTTTTTCTTTCTTTTTTTTCTTCCCATAAAAAAAAAAAAAAAATTGAAAATTTTGATGGTGTAAATAAACATTTAAATATTAAAATTCCTCCAATCGGAAGTACTCCTATGAACTATAGACTTAATTGTAATCATCCGATAGATTTTTCATTTGAAAACAGTTTAGCAAATGCAATTGGGTTTCAGAAAATAAAATACCAATATTTTCAAGGAGATCATTCATATCATAAATCAGATAAAATAATTTATAAAGCAAAAAATGTTAATTCTATAAAAGTCATGTGTAATATAATTAAAGATTTATTCGATAATGGTTAGCTATCACATTCAATATATGAATTTTTCCCTCGCAAAAAGACAGGAACTAAAATAATTGAATCACCAATTAATTTAAAATATTTTAAACTTAAGACAGCAGTCATTAAAAAAATAAAATTTGAATTAGTTGATCACGAAAACAATCCTATTATTTCTAAATGTGAAATAACAGTCATATTAGATATTATACCTTAAAACAGTGAAATGGATGAATCGATTACGGTAAGTATGTCAGGTGAAATCACATCTTTATTATCAACTTATTTTCCAGCAATAAATGTACACGAAAACTCAGAAATCGCACTATTATGTTTACATACATATACATAATATGTTTTCGAATGTGAATGAGACAAATAACAATTTTCGAATTATTATACGACAACGAAATTTAGATATTAAACTTTCTTTCGGCTGTTACGAGATTGAAGATATTACTCAATATATTTGTAACCAAATTCATGAAGATAATGAACGTATTAATACTATAGAAAGACACAACAAAATGTATAATGATCTTATAGATTTTACCATGAAAACTAATATCCAGGGACGAACTGGGATTAAAAATGTCACCGGAATTTAGAATTAGAGGGGCCACATCTATATACTTATCGATTGCATATAAAAAATTTTATTAAAATATTAAATAGAACTCATTTTTTACATTCTGCAGATTTTTAAAAATTATAACATACAACACATAACTTATTTGACAAATTATTCCTTATCACTTATTAGCTAATTTATTATAAAAGCATCTTAAAATTAAAACAAAAATCTTTTTTTTAAATGTTCACTAGTTATAGCTAAGTAATTAATAATTTCATCATTATTAAGTTTAGCTAATATATATTTTTCACACGACATGAGTATAAATGCTTCTAAATTAGTTTGGCTTAAAGAATTTCTCAATCAATTTAATATATACTTCAGAGTAGAAAAATTTCTTTCACGGGTTACTTGTGAAGAAGATAAACTTAAAATGAACTAAGTACAACTTATTATATGCTTTTGAATAAAGGTTATAAGTATGTAATATATTATGTACACATATCATACAGTTCTTACAGCTGCAAATACTTTTTAAAAAACCTTGTTCTTTTTTTTGAATCATCTTTTTTTTTTATTTATTTATTTAAACGCCATTTTTTCAGCAATTACAAAGATAATAGATTACAGTAGAGTGTTTTTTGTACAATGATTTGATATAATAATGTGTTTACAATAATTTAATGATGATAATTAGGAAAGAAGCGGAGTGAGTTTAGGTAATTATTAAAAGTTTGAACTGGAGATTTATTGATATTGGTTGTTAGAACGGAAGTTGAGTTAAGAGGAGTTGAGGAAGCGTAGAATTCTATGAATAGGGTAATTATGATTGTAATTTGTGAGGTGTGTTGGTATAAAGAATAAGGAGTGTGAGCGGGTTGGATAAAGAGGGACACGAAACTAATAGTTGACAAAAGATCAGAAAGACGAGAAACAAGGGAAGGAACATTTAGAGTTGAGCTAATAGAAGTGTAATCATGTTGAGGATGAGGTATTTTTAGTAAGAAAGCAACATATGCTAAAAAACGATTTTGGACTCTATCAAGTCGGAGTTGGTTTTTGGCCAGATATTGATACCACACAACAATTCCGTACTCAAGGATGGATCGAACCAACGTGAAGTAAAGAACACGAAGACAAGGTATAGATGTAAAATTAGTTGTGTTGCGTTTTATAAAGCCTAATACTTTCAGTGCTTTACCAATGGTAATTTTTATATAGTTCTGAAAGGAGAGAGAAGGAGTTAGATGGAACCCAAGATCTTTAACAGCAAAACACGTTCTAACATAGTGTCACTCAAGAGATAGGAGTGGAAGATAGGCTGACGTTTCCTACTAAATGTCATGATATGACACTTGTTAATATTGAGTGTCAGTCCTACAGCTTGAGTCCATGTATTGAAGGAGTTTAGATGTGACTGCGATTTAAGGCAGTCAGAAAGAGAGGAGATTTTAAGAAATATCTTGATATCATCTGCGAATAATAAGACTTAAGTGAAAGGGAGGAAAGTCTTTACCGAATTTATAAAGAGAATGAAGAGGAGTGGACTGAGATGACCTCCTTGTGGTACTCCTGAAGGAATGTGAGTCAGTTCGGAGGGAGTACCATGAACTTTAACAAATTGCCTTCTGTTACTCAGATACGATTGAAGCCATGATAATAAAGGATTGCCGATTCCAAGTTTTTTGAGCTGATAAATTAGTCGAGCACGATCAACAGTGTCAAAGGCTTTTCTGGGGCCTGTGAACACAACATTCACTTGGCAACCCTGTTCAAAGCTATCAAAGATGTAGGTCATAAAAACAAGGCTACTAGTGACAGTTTATTTACCCTGTCGAAAGCCATGTTGGTCATCAATTATGATATGGTTTAAATTACTTTTAGTACAATGATATACAATTGATTCGAAAAGTTTGGCAATATGAGGAAGAATAGAAATAGTTCTATAGTTGGAAACAAGGGAAGGATCACCTGACTTAAAAACAGGTGTAACTGAGGAAGTTTTCCATATGTCAGGGAAGACACCCTCATCTAAAGAATGTCTAAAGAGATTAAATAGGTGGAAAACTATAGACTCACGGTATTTATAAAGTAGTCTTGCAGAAATTCCATCTGGGCCATTTGAAAAGTTGTTTTTTAAGTTGGACAAAGCGGTATACATATCATCAATATTAAAGTAGCAATTAGAAGGAAGAGCATAAGAGTATGTATTATAAATGGATACATGAGTGGAAGGAGGAGGAAGGGAGTTATAAACAGAAGAAAAATACTTTGAGAAAAGGGCTGCAGAATCTAGCGGTGTATATGCAGATTCACTGTTTAGGTGAACAGTGCACGGTATAGAAGCTGAGAAGTTAAGTGTTCTCTAAAAAATTTCCAAAAGATGGCTGGTTTGTGAAGGAGCATTTCTTCAGTGTTTTTGATGTAGGTTTGATAATCAATCTTTGACAAACGTTTGCATTTAGCTCTAAGTTCAGAAAAGGCATTAAAATCTATACGTAACTTTGTGCGTTTAAAGGTGGTATAAGCACGTTTCTTTTCCGAAATAAGGTTTTTAAGAGTATTAAAAGTATTATCTGAATCATTATCACTTTTCTAAAAAAAAGTTATTCACAAAGGTATAATACATATTTGTCAAGTCAATAAATTAATTATATAGTTATATAAAAATGTTGTGCCTTTTTTAAATATTCATCATTTAATGATAATTTTAAGGTATCCCACTTCTGCGCAAAATCTTTCAGTTGAGAACATAATTCTAATGACGTCAGGAATGGGTTAAATTTTTCCAAGTAACTTGATAAACGCTCTAATGGTTCTGCGCTTAAATATTGAACTTCTTCAAATCTAGAAGGGTGTAAACATGCTAAATCGGCCATATATTTTTAAGAAATGTTAAAACGTTTTTCCAAATTAGAAATATCTATGTCGAATACTACGTTATAAACTTCAATTTCAAATTTGTTTTTTGAACTATTATTAAATAGTAATTGTTGTCCGATTTCTCTATCCAGCTGTTTTACTTCTCTTAACCTAGTCACTGGAAAATCATCTTCTACACGAATTTGCGAATTTTTATTTTCCAATTTTTTATTCACACATTTAATAAATTCATTAGTTACTTCGTAAGTACTTTGATAGTCACGTGCAAATTTTTTAGATTTTCATTAGTTTTTAAACAAATAATTGTCCTTTTAAAAACTTAGTAGTTAATAGGCAACCGATAAATTTACAGGCATGGTGGTAGTAATATTAATACATATTTTACAGTTGATTTAAAAGTAAAATTAAGAGAAAAAGAATATATTCAAAATTTTGTAATTGTTGATAATCATTGCTAAAGATATTGCTTAAGTGTTCGATCCCTTATATCTTATGCAGCGATTGTGGACTTCAGGCGTTTCTTGGGATGAACCTATTCCAACTGATATTGGTGTGGCATGGTCTCGATTTCAATCTGAATTGCATTTAATCGAAAATATTTCTATTCCTCGTCGACTTACCCATGACAACATTGTCTGTGTCCAACTACATGCATTTTCTGATAGCTCAGAAAGAGGGTATGCTGCAGCGATTTATCTTCGTATCGAAACTGTCAATTTAATACATTGTCAACTCATAACGGGCAAATCAAAGGTTGCACCGCTGAAACGTTCCACAATTCCACGCCTTGAGCTTTGCGGATCTGTTCTTACTGCAAGACTTTTACACTTAGTTGTAAAAACATCTATACGGATCGATTAGAGGTGGATGAGATACACGCGTGGACAGATTCGACCACGGCGTTAACATGGATTCGTTCGTCACCTCATCGTTGGGCCACCTTTGTCGCCAATCGGACGAGCCAGATCCAAGACTTAAACCTACCTTCAATTTGGCGTCACGTTCCTACTCAGGAGAACCCAGTAGACTGCGCTTCTTGTGGCTTGTTTCCTTCAGACCTTGTTAAACATCCACTATGGTGGAACGTTCTTTCGTTTTTAAGGCTACCATCTAAACACTGGCCACTTGCTCCTATTGCTCAGCAAGAAGTTGACGATTGTATTCATTCAGAAGAAAAAAAACCTGTTGTACTTCTTGTTGCTATAAAATTATCAATATTAAATTTACTCGATCGTTTTTCTTCTCTCATCAAAATTTGTCGTATTGTATCTTCTTGTCTTCGATTCACCCAATCACGCTCATTAGTTGCACAAACACAAATCATCAACGCTGAAGAGATTTCTCGTGCACTTTGTGCACTTGTGTATTGTGTCCAACTGAGTTCCTTTTCCGATGAGATAGCACTACTCCAGAAGGGTTTATCCTGTTCCAAGTCTATTCGTCAACTAGATCCATTCATTGACGAGAATGGTATTGTCAGAGTGGGCGGTAGACTTGATAACGCTGACATTCCATATGCTCATAAGCACCCAATGTTGTTGCCTTCAAGACATCGTTTGACAGACTTGATTATTGACCATCATCATTTGCGTTTGAAACATCCAGGTTTAAATACACTTCAAGCCAATTTAAAACAAGAGTTTTGGATACTATCGTTTCGAAAAGCCATTCATTCTCGCTTACGGCAATGCGTTCCATATTTTCGTACACGACCAAAGAGCGTACAACCGAAAATGGCAAGTCTTCCAACCTATCGTGTACAATAAATCAAACCCTTTTCCAGTTCTGACGTTGATTATGCAGGTCCTATACTGTTAAAAGGTCCTCGAGAACGTTCAAATGCTGGTACAATGGCTTATATCTGCTTATTCGTTTGTACTGCGACGAAGGCTTACCATTTGGAATTAAGTTTAACTCTGTCCACTGAAACTTTTCTTCTAGCGTTTACTCGTTTTGTAGCACGCCGAGATCCGATCAAGGAAATTCACAGCGATTGTGGGACAAATTTTGTCGGTGCGTCAAAATTATTAAAGCCATTGGAAGAGTTAATTCATTCGTCATCTTTTCAACAACGCGTTCAAACACATTTAGCTGCCAGTCAAATTAGTTGGCATTTCAATCCGCCATCGTCACCTCATTTTGGAGGATTATGGGAGGCCGGAGTGAAGTCTGATTAATTGATTCTTCGAACAATAGGCAGTCATCGTTTGACGTTTGAAGAAATGGCTACTTTGTTGACCCAAATTGAGGCAACTTTAAACTCACGTCCTTTATGCCCATTGAGTGACGATCCCACTGATTTCGAAGCTCTTACACCAAGTCACTTCCTCACCCAAGAGCCATCGACTTCACTTCCCGAACCGAAACTGGAAAATGTACCTTTGTCCAAATTGCAACGCTGGCGACTGACAACAGATATTCATCGACATTTCTGGGTGAGATGGAAAAACGAATATCTATCGACATTGCAAAGTCGCTCAAAATGGTTTACCACACAGGACAATTTGGAAAAAGGTGCACTGGTATTGATAAGAGAAGCCTCACACCCTTTACAGTAGAAACTTGGCAGGATCCGCACTCTACATCCTGGATCAGATGGAGTCGTTCGTGTTGCAACTGTAGACACCATGGCTGGCAGTCTAACCCGTCCAGCAGTCAAATTATGTCCATTACCAACGTCTTGAAGGAGTCCCTTCAAAGTGGGCGGTGATGTTCGCTCCAATATGCGTGATCTTATTATTATCATTATTATTATTCTAATTAGCGCGGTGGCGACTCACTCTCCTTATCTGTTTCCCTCTTCCGGCTCCCCAACTGTATATGTGAATTTTAATTACCTGTTTATATTCTTCTTCTTATTATTATTCGTATGTTAGTTTGAAAATTGTAATCTGTCTTTTTTCTATTTATTTTTGTTCTTCGGCCAACGCCCTTTTCTTTGGTCTTTTTCTTTGTCTTCGTTGTTCGTTCGTCGGTTGCGATTGTTGCACCACATTTTTATTGAAAAAATACCTTTTGTTGTTCGTCGTTAGCTAAACGTTATTATTTTTTCTATTTTTTCGATATTGCCATTGTGGCATACTTATAATTATTATAATTCGGAGCCCGCTAGTGAAACGGCACGTGTGTTATTATTCTTTTTATTATAATTAGTATTCTGTGATTATTATTGAAAATAAAAAAGCATCTGTCAGTTACCAGCAATAAAGATTTCCACTACCAATTCAGCGTTTTGTGAGTTTTATTTTATTCAAATATTGTTCTGTGTCACCATCCTTGTTGTGTCAGTACATTCGTCGTCGTTTGGTTCATTGTAAGTACTCTGGGCAACTACGTTTGACTTGTTGCCATACGTAAATCCGCCAGCACCCGGTGTGGTGTGTGTGAGGCCGTCCAGATCGTCAAGTACTTCTAGTCAACATCGTCACCAGTTCACCATAGTTACCTGTCGTAATTTTAAGTAGTCTGTAAGTTGTGTCCTGAATGTTTAGCTGTTAATTATTGTCCGATTTTTTGTGAGCTCGGTGGTCATTGCACCAGACCGATTCGACCACAGAGACCTCCCCC
>NW_020273519.1:10951-35438 GCF_003268045.1 Sipha flava
CCCCCCCCCGATAACTAAACTCTATTTTCTGGTCTCCCGTGTATAACTTGTTTCCATTCCTTCGGACGCCGCCGTCGTGTCAGTGGCCGCCGCCGAACGTTATCGGTCAATTGCGTACCTTGAGTGGCCTATCTCCAAACGTATCGCGGGGAGTAAGTGAAATTACCTAGCCAGCAAATTATAGGCACCCGCCACATACGATTTATATTTCTTATTTTTATGATTATTATTTTTATGTCAATGTAACTGGTCCTTCGATCGTCGTTTCGGCCCAAACAGTATGGTTAATCATGTCGGAAATTTTATTCCTAATCTGGCAATGTTGACTAAACCACTAAGAGATTTTCTTAAAAAGAATAATGAGTTTGTATGGACATCAATACATAATGAGTAAACCGCGGATTATATGCAGTGAAAATACTCTATTATATGCATGCAAATATGCAGCATAAAATACAGAAATATGCATGGACTTTGTTAAAATATGCACTAAGAATTAAATTTAAAAACAATATGAAAAAATTATGATGATGAAATTTATTAAAAAAAAAAAATTATTATAATTTATAATTAATAATTATTATTATTTATTATATTACATATATGTAAATTTAATTAGAACTGTAGTTCTCGTAGCAGTATATTACTAAATGTTGCTCCAAGTGGTCCATTGTAAAACTATGGCGCTTGTCATCCAAAATAAGTTTAAATGCAGAAAATGACCGTTCAACATCACAGGACGTCACAAGACAGTATTTAAACTTAGAAGCCATGTTGCTCGTTATTGTATTGAGAAGTACAGTACTTGTGCCATTAATGTAAGCGTCGATCATACTTAGGGAATCATAGCCGGGATTTTTGTTCAGTAATCGAGTAATCTTTGTTTTGATTTTTTCTGAAAATACGTCAGGCAGTTCAGATGCTGTTGTTAATAATCCCTCCATAACTTTTAATGAATTGTGTAGTAACAAGTTTCTTGCTTCTAGACTTGTAATTAGTTCTGGTATTTTAGAAAAATGTGTAAAAATCAGATTTAAATCATGTTGTATTGACGAGGTTTCAAATGCTTCCTTGGCATCACGGATTGATAAGGCGTCAGAACTTTTAAATTGGTTAATTATCCCTTTTATTTCCATGAAATGTTCACTGTAGAAGCAAGCACTTTTGATCCAATTGCCCCATCGCGTAATGACAGGTTCTAGTGGAAGTGGTCAAGTCGGTAATTGTTCCCTGTACGTCTGTATTCGCGATGGTGCTTTCATGAATACTTTTTTCACGGCAGAAATAAGTTTGTTCACACTCAAAAACTCATTTCGAATTTCTTCAGCAAAGCGGTGAATAGCATGAGCAAAGCAAGTTACGTGGATCAAGTTCGGATAGAAAATTTTGAGGGCTACTCCAGCTTTCGTCATGTATGGAGCTGCATCAGAAATAAAAATGCAAACTCTCTCAGCAATAGAAGTATCGACAAAAAATGCGGTGATACTGTCGTTTATAAATCGAGCTATAGTTGAATGGTTGACTTTTTCAAGTGCTTTAGAAGCAATGAGATATGCTGGAGAAGGTTCTAGGGATAATTTTCCAATAAATAAATTCGCGATATAACGCCCACACGAATCTGTAGTCTCATCTGCCGAAATCCAAATTAGGTTTTTTCCAATTTCATTTTTAATTTTTTCCAAGATATTTCTATAAACGTCTATAATGTAATTTTTCCTTAAAGTAGATTCATCGGGTATGTTTTGATTCGTACAATATTTTTTCAGAAAACTACGGAATTTCGGATTACTTAGTTTTTTCAAAGGAATGTTACTCGCTATTAATGCCTCGCATAAATCATTGTTGAAATTATCCTTGCGTGTTATACTGTTAGTACGAGGCTGTGATATAAGCGCCACGAATCGATGATTGCAGAAACGCCACGAGTCATATATGTATTTTATGAAATATATTACCAAAAACGTACCTATACTAATCGACGTTCGAGTGTTTTCTATGCGTTATATGTAAAAACGTCATTAGTTATACTTTATTCTTTATCAGATAAATAAACAATAATTGGTGTTTTTACACTAAACGCATAGAAAACACATGACCGTTATACGTTTTTAACAATATCTCATTTTCATAAAATATGTGACTCGTGACGTTTCTGCAACCATCAATTCGTATATGTATTTACGTATACAGTTAAAATAGTTACCGCTCACTCGTCATTGGACGCTACGTCTCAAAAATAACAAAACGCGTGAACTCGAAATTCGATATGGTATACCGAGTCCCTCCAATGGCGGTTATACACTGCGCGTAGTGTGTAACCAGCTCAACGCTCCAGATCAGGATGGTCAGATTCGCGGCCCTTGGTCTTCTTTTCCGCCCCTATTAAGAAGACATAACACGTTTTAATTTTTATGATTAAGTCGGTGACTGCCGTCTTGTATACTACAGATTATTATTAAAAAAAAAAAAAAACCTTGTTATTCAAAATAGAACTATGGCTTGGCGTTACGAGAAGAGTGTGATAATACAGTTCACTACGTATAACATCGTCGTAACGCAAGCATGTCAAACTCAAAGTATAAGGTGGGCAAAATACATTAATTAGTTTACTACGTGGGCCGCACATAAACATTTAACGAAAATAAGTATATTTTTTACATTTTTTCAATTTTATTCTTTACGGACACAACAGGTATAAATACATATAAAAAACTTTAAAAAAAATGAACATTCAAAAAAGTCATATTAATAATATATATGAGGAGATATCAATTATTTAAATTAAAAAAAGAAAACATATTGATAATTCTTTTTGGTCGATATTTGGCATATCTTTTCCTCCACCAACTTCTCAATTTCGGGAGAAATATTATTGGATGAAACCACTTTTAAAACTGAATTTAGATGTATGTAAGTTAATCTGGATCTAACGGGTGATTTATTGCTATTCATCAATGAGAATAGTTGCTCACATAGATAAGTACTACTAAACATAGACTTAATTTTACAAGCAAATCTGGGAGTTTCTACGTACCTTCAGGCAAAAAATTGTAAAATTGCGGTACACCAACCTCATTGAATTTACGTTTTAAATTTGAATCATTTTGAATCTCAATCAGTTCCATTTGTATATGTGCTGGAACTTTTACTGCGTCTATTGAAAAAGGAGACGTGAACCATTCAAAATCGTTTTCTAAATATTTGAAATCTTGAAATCTATTTCCGAATTCAGTCTTCAACGATATAATTTGTTCTGAATAGTTTTTGTAAAAAATTGGTCCATAATTACTTGTTTTATACGTCATACATGTTGGGAAATGCGTTAAATTTTCATTCTGTAACTGTGTTTCCCATAAATCTAATTTACATTTGAAAGCCTTAATATGGTCATTAATAGCTGTTATAATTTGATATTTTCCTTGTTATTTTAAATTTAAATTTGACAAGTGCTTCGTTATATCGACCATAAAGGATAGGTCTTGTAACCACATTGGATCCGACAAAGTGCTGACGTCTTGTTCTTTAGACTCTAAAAATATTTGTATTGCATCTTTTAACTTCCAGAACCGTTCTAATACAGTGGAGCATGATAACCAACGTACTTCTGTAAAGTATGGTAAACCTGAATACTCGCTTTCTAAATCGTTTAAAAAAATCGAAAATTGTCTTTGTTTTAAACCACGAGATCTTATAAAATTGACCATTTGTTTTACCGGTTTCATTACAAATGCCATATTAATAACTTTTGTGCATAACATCTCTTGATGTATAATACAATGTGCCCTATGAAATGTATGCTCAAAATTTTTATTCGCTTTTTTTTCGTAACCTTTCAATGAAACCTTTATTTTTTCCTGTCATAGAAGGAGCTCCATCTGTAGCCACAGACGATAACTTTACCAAAGGTAAATCATATTTTTTTAAGAGTTCACAAACAGAAACGAATACATCCTCTCCTGTAGTAGTACCATACATAGGTTTAATTTCCAATAACTCTTCATAAATATTTAATTCCATATCGCAAGCTCGAAAGAATACAGCTAACTGAGCTGTGCCACCAATATCGTTACTTTCATCACAAACAATTGAAAAATACTCGAAACTAGGTATTTTGATTTTTATCTGATCACTCAAATTGCATTATAGTTCAGTTATTCTTTCAGCAACCGTATTTCGTGTTAATGATATGTTTTGAAAAGCTTTTAGATTCCCGGTGTCACAGGCGATTATTACCCCCTATATTATTACCGGGGAGGGGGTAATAATCGCCTGAAGTAATAATCGCCTACAGCAACAGGCGATTATTACTTCCCCCCCCACAATATTTTATTGGGGGGTATTAATCGCCTGCGGTAATAATCGCCTGAGGTAATAATCACCTACAGTAACAGGCGATTATTACCCCCTCACAATTTTTTACCGGGTGGTTTTAATCGCCTGAGGTAATAATCGCCTACAGCAACAGGTGATTATTACCTCCCCCCATAATTTTTCATAAATTCATAAATTTGAAAATTCATAGTATAACATTAGAAAAATTTTCGCGATTTTAACATATTTCGTAAATATTTGAACTTAAGCTTATCAACAAAAATTTGTGACTAACGTTTTGATTTTTTTTTTTACTACGAGTATAAGAATAAGTATAACCTATAATAAACCTTGTATTAAACTTTAAAGATTTTTTGATGAGCCATTTTTTTTATAGTCATTTAAAAAAAAAAAAAATTTAGAAAAATCGAAAATTTCAATTGACTATAAATAGCTTAAAAAAAAAAGTCAAAATATTTTGAAAATTTAATTGTAAATAAATAAGGCTAATATAAACATTTGGTGAAAATTTCAAATATTTACAGTGATTCATTTTCGAGCTACAGCAAAATAAAAAATCGATTTCGTCGAAAATTGATTATGTGTAAAAATTCCCGTTTTTCTGTTACTTTTTTAGGGTTTTTCCTAACGTTTTTGGAAACTACTGGAAATTTTTTACTTTTGACCCCCCCTCCCATCAAAAAAAGTACCAACTAGATGAATTTTCTTTTTCAAAAGGCTGAAGTAAAAAATCAAAGCACTAAATCAAAATCATTATATTTTAGTTTTAAATGCATGTAACAGCAATAACGAGCATTTGGAAAAAAACGTAAACACGTAGAGATGAAAGATGGAGTATTTAAAATTTAATATTTATCCAGGGAATATTTCTACTAAAAATGAGAAATCAAACTTTAGAAAACAATGTAAGCCTTTTCGAATAGAAAATGGACAGTTGTTTTATAAAAGACACATGCACGTGTTATTATTAATACAGATGAACAACTTAGTATTATAAAAATGATACATTGTGGTTCAGACTCTTCAATTGAAGCCTCCGCTTTGTCATCCCATAGAAGTCGTGACACCACACAACGTTTCATAAAACAAAGGTACGTAATGAATACAAGCTAATACGAGTATTAGTATTATACTGCACACCATACAAGTTTTAGAGCTTTATACAAGGCTCAATGTACTTAAACTGTGGCACTAGATTTATTTATTTTTTGTATTATTTGTTTCGATATTAGTTTTGAAGGTAGCATTTTGACTTTTTGATAGTATATTAGTATTTCAACATTTTTTTTATATACGAGCAGATATTTTTGGAACCATATGTCTGACGATGTCAGGGATTTTATAATGCGATGTGAATCTTGTCAAAAAGTGAATCCAACTTCATTAAAAGTGACTCCTGAATTGAAATCTGTGGAAATTCCAAAACAGGTAGATACCTATGTGATATAATGTGTATAAAATGTATGAAAACCATAGAACAATAAAATGTATTTTATATTTTTTGTGATGATATGTAGTTTGCCATGGTTAAAAAATGAAAATAAATACATACTATTTTTTTTTTTATAGATATTTAAAGTTCAAATGTTGACATGATTGGATATTTAAACCAAAAATATCCATTTTTAGCTATTTTATTGTAATTCTAAAAATTTGGAGTGGCTCAAATCATTTTCTATTACGTATTATTAAAATTTAAAATATGTCTATTGTCTATGTACAAAGTGGCATTTGAAATTTTTTTTAGATTCATTATTAAGGCTAGTGACTTATAACTACTAGGTTAGATATAGCCGTATAGGTAATAATAGGTATATTAATATTATTATTGGGCAGTGAGTTATTTCAGAAAATGGAGTATTGTCTGTGTGAATGCCGGAAAATAATTTCCCGTTAATAAAATCATATAAAACATAATTGTACATTTTTTAATCATATGAAGTGTAAATTTGTATACATATTATTTAATATTTATATGTTACAAGCTATAGGTATATTTTACTAACGTTTATTTCGTAAATTATCCGGGTAATATGTATATATATTATAATATTATACACTGCCCGTTTTTGAAACGTACTCATAACATATATATTTATTAGTTATTACAAAACATTTAAACATATAACACTATGATAGTTTAACAATTAGTAAAAATTATTTATTATTTATAAGTTGATAATAATGTATCCGCGAAAAATATACCTAAAACATAAATATTAAATAAATAATAGTATTTTTTATTTATTTTTTTATTTTTTTTATTAATGAGATTTTAACGTTACATTATGATATCTCGACAATTATGTACATTAATTTGAAATAAATTAAGGTTGGTATAGCTCACACTCTTAAATTCGGAGACCTGATTGCAGAATAAAATTTAGCGTATGTTTGATTATATTAGCATTGTCGGTTGAAAGAGCATCAATAAGGGAAAAATGAATACCAGAGATGAAAAAGAGAATCTTTAGCTGAGATCTTTGGATAGATAGAGATTGACAATTTATGAGTAGGTGATGGAAATCACAGTATTCTCTACCACAGTTTGGTAGAGGACAACACACACTACTGTTGAGTCCCAATTTAAATGAGTGGTGTGGTAATAGGCTATGGTCCGTGCGTAATCTAGTGAATTTAGCTATGGCTGCACAGCTCATCTTTAGGGAATGAAACCATGGTCGATTAGGGATATTTTTAAATAATGACCTATAACCAAAAGCATAGGATTTTGGTAAGGAATCCCATTCCAGCTTCCATTGTTCATTTATAAATTTGCGATGTAAAGAGACTAAATTCGTATAGGGACACCACAGTGGAACCGAGTAAGAGTGGTTGGCGGTTGAGCCAGCTAACGAATCAACGTATACGTTAACATTTATGCCTATATGCCCTGGAGCCCATAGAAAGAAGATGGAGAATGACCTGATTTTGAGGGATAGTAGTAATGCGCGGATTTTTAGAATTATGGGGGAGCACTTCGAAAGGAAGGGGTTACTAACGATTGCTAAAATACTAGCTTGAGAATCAGAGACAATAAGAAAATCACCGCAGGGGAGAGAACTTATGCATGTGAGAGCTTCTAGGATAGCCCAGCATTCAGCCGTGAATGAAGAGACGAAAGCAGAAAGGTTGGAGGAAGACTGTATATGTAATTCTGGGAAAAAGTAAGCAAACGCCGCACCTGATTGTGTGACTGACCCATCCGTGAATACCAAGGTAAACGAATTAAAGTTATCGGCAATAAACTGTCTAAATAGGTTATTAATTATGCATGGAGGCATAAGACGTAAATCATTAGGGGTGTGGCCCAGAAAGTTGGGTGACACCATCACGTCTGAGGTGAGAGTTAATGCATTAAAGTTTATGTCATGTGAAATCAAACGAGAGTATTGAAAAGTATGTTGGTGGGAAGAATAAACTTCTTCAATATCTTGAAAAAAATATAGAAAATGACGGTTAGTATTAAAATTATTTACTATAAAATGATATAATTACTAAACTTATACAACTTGAAAAATTATAATAAACATTTCTGATTTTTAGGTGTATGGGGAACTGATGTCGAAATATTTGCTGCTGCTTTCTTACTAAAGACATCAATTTATGTTTTTTCTACATTAACGAATAAGTGGCAAATATTTAACAAATATATGGACTTAAAGAATAATGTAATGATGAGTGAAAAGTGCATTTACATAAGGAACATCAACAATGTATACTATGATGTAGTTATGAATGTTTAATTATGTAATCACATAACTTATTTTATTATATTTGTTGGTTTGGGTTAAAATCACACCGGTTATAAAATTTTATATTAATGGACTATACGATGTATAATAAATAAATGATTTTGTTGCGTTATGAAATAATATATTTAATTTGAATTTTATTAAAAAGCTTTTTTATTCCATGTGCGGAGTCGGCACCTTTACAATTTAAAATACTTTTTCCGACTGAATATAATAAAATCAAAAGCCCGTCGGTACACTAAACCGGTTAGGCCGATAACGATACCGACGCGGACACAATCGATAACATAATACACATATCATATAATTTGACAATACTGAACATTGATATCTATAGGTAACAATAAATATTGTTAATATTTTAAACAATTTTAAAACAATTGAGTTAATTTCAGAAGTGTTGGTAATAAATTACTGTTTTTTTCTTTAACATATTTTTAATCAAAAATGCTGAATCCTTATAATAAGCACATAAGCATAAAAAGTAGGTAATGGAGAGGTTATTAGTATATGACACCCTCATCATCCCCCCCGGGGGCTCAACCTTAAGGGGGGTAATAATCGCCTGTTACTATAGGCGATTATTACCTCAGGCGATTATTACCCCCCCCCGGTAAAAATGTTGGGGGGGGGTAATAATCGCCTGTTACACCGGGACAAATAATTTCAGCCGTTTTAATCAAACACGTTTTAATAAAATCACCTTCGGTGAATGGTTTCGAATGTTTGGCAATTAACTCTGACAACACATAACTAACCTTTACTGCAGCTTCATTTTCTTGTGGTATTTTAGTGAACATTAATTGTTGGTGTTTATATCCTGATTTAAGTTCTTTCAGTTTTTCATGTCTTAATAACCCTTCATAGTGGTCGTATTTTGACTTATGTTGTTCGTAATGCCGCTTAATATTGTATAACTTTAGAACATTAATAACACTTTTACAAATTAAACAAATTATTTTATTATTGATTTCACTACAAAAATATTGTAATTCCCAATGTTCATGAAATTGACGATGTTCATCGGTAATTTTACGTTTATAACTACCACTTGGTTTTAATACAGACATTTTTAAATTGTAAATTTGCACGCAACAAAATTTAAACTCGAACACACGCTGGTTGTCGAAAGACTAGTTTCCAAAGGCACGCATGTCGCGTACCGACGATATAAATTATTAATCTATATTCTATAATCAGAAGATAAAACATAATAATGTATACCAAAATATATACCATTATCAAAGAATCTATGTTAGTTGAAACACATGATTAATATTTTATAATTTTTTTTTTATTATCCTTTTTTTATTTTGTCCATTAATATTACTAGCCGAGGGCCACAAAAAAATAAGTCGCGGGCCGCGTGTTTGACATGCCTGTCGTAATGCGTCGACATACTACAACGTTCCTAGTGGAAAGGAACCATGCGCAATAAAACCTAGTTTTCGTCCAAATGACTGGGCACTTTTATTCTGAATAAACTATAGAATAATTGTTCCGGGAAGTTTATCGATAGAAATAATCTCAGCGTACACAAATACTCATATTATATTATATATATAGTAGAAATATAAAATCCAAATACCACTGACTCACTGATCGCTGAATCTCAAAAACTATTCAACGTACACACCTGAAATTTGGAAGTCTTTCACCGAGTAATAAGAAAGGATTTTTCGAAAATCGCATATTTAAGGGTCGAAACACTTTTGGACTGGATGCATACATTTTTCAATTTTTGGTTACCTAGGAAATATTTGATTTGTTTAATATGTTGATTTTAATAATTACCGATTAAGAGTTATGTAAATTATTAAACTATATAACAACTTAATCGAAGCCATAATTTTTAAAAGAAAATTATAGGTGATCATGTACTATTACCACGCATCTCAATGACTCCAACAGATAAGCCATTGGAATTCAAACTTTTGGAGTTTTCAGTGCGACTCGCTTTTGCAATGATTTTTAAAAAATTACAAGGACAATTAAAACAAGTGTGTGGACTGAATTTTGAAAATTTATGCTTCTCACATAACTGTGTGTGGCCTGCTCACGCGTCAGAAAACCTGATTTATTTGTGTACGCACCACAAAAGGAAAAACAAAAAATACTGTGTAATCCAAGTACACTTCAATGAATAGCATTTATTTAAAACATTGAATTGTCAGACTATTCTCAATAAAATGAATAAATAAAATAATTATAATCCAAAATAAATTGAACATTGTTGTAAGGATATTAGTATATGCTTAAATATAGTAAACGGTAGAGCAAGGCGAGATAGACATGGCTATATTTTATATTTACTTATTTAATATATAACAAATTAATATTTCAACCATTACTTCGGGTGATTCATATTTAAAAAGACATAGGTTCAATGGTAACACCCAAAAAGAGTTGAACACTCAACATTTTCTCAACGGACAACGTCAGGTATTACTCATTCATTGATCATCGCTACATTTCAAAACTATATGAACTTTAAATTTGATATTATGGTCTCTCCAATATTCAATACATGCAATAAGAAGGGATTTTAAAAAATATTGGAACCAGAAAATACGGTAATTTAGCGTATCACCAAAATTACTATACTGATTCATTTGAACTTTTGTTTTATTAGTTTTATAACCACCAACAATTACACCAGACTTGGCTTTAAATAATGTAAAGTAATAATCCATTAAAACCTGTGTCACGGCCAAGAATGTTCCGTGCGAAGCCGGGTAATTAAGCTAGTAGTAACTATAATAAATAGGCTTAGGGACTTATAGCTCTAAAAAATACACAAATATGCTTCTAAAATCATTAAAATATGCATTATAATATGTATTTGTATGTATTAAAAAAAAAATTACCACATAGTACACAAAATAAAACGTGTCCATCGGATGTAAATGTATCTTAAAACTCCGAAACAAAACTTTGTATTCGGCTACTCGTAGACTGTTGTACTTTCGGCATTACACAATATTACAAAATACGTACGACGTTTTATGTATGATTCGACATTGCATGATTGCGAGACGCAAAATATCAATGGATAATAATCGACTGATCTGAACACTAAATAAATAATCTATGATTCTACATCAACTATTATCTTTATCGACATCCGGTCGATATCCAGATACGATCGATACGGGTTTATAGTAGGGATGGGAATTCCTACTCATTCTGCTGAACTGAACCTTTCAACTCAGTTCAGTGTAATGAGTTGAATCAAAGAGTCGACTCTCAACTCTTCGACTCTTTGTTTGAATCAGATTACCACTACTCTAGTCAACTCTTCAATTCTCGACTCTTGATTCAACTCACAAGTTCACAGTCCATATTCGTGACTAGTACTAGTATATAAGTATATAACATTTGGTTGTACTAAAATTTATATTAAAATATTTTTAATGTAATAATTTAAATTTTAAAATGCATACAAATGTTACAGTTCACATATTTCATTTATTATTGTATGACAAATTTTGAAAAACGGCTAAATAAAATAATAAAATCTTATTTTAATAAAAAAAATATAAGTATAAGATAAAGATACTCTGGATTTGTCTAGATAAAAGATGAAAGATAATTTGGACGTTATCTAGATTATCTTTTGGATTATAAATAAAATTATCCAAGAGCCCGTTATACATCGTACCAATCCGATTTTCCGTTTATAATTATAAGGTATTCTGGGATATATTTTTTGTATAATGTAAGATTTGCATTATATATTAAAACTATCTTGAATAGACCAAATAATGGACAATAATTCAATACTAAATTATCAAAGGCAATAAACATATTAGTTATCAATAATTTTACAAGAACATGAACAAATTTCCGTAGTGCAAATTTTTGCAGGAATTGGGTAAGGCCATACCAAATAAAAAAATGTTAATACTTAACATTTCCACTACTCTAGATAAATTAATAAAAATTAAATGAACATTGAGTATACTTTACATTGTCTACTCTAAGGTACAACATATTTTTAGGGCTAAATTTAAAATCGAAAGTTGATCGTGTTTTATCAAATAAGGGAGTTAAAATTATCAAAATTGTAACACAGTGAAAAATAATAAAACCTAGAAAGTTAAAAAAAAAATTATTTTAAAATTCCTAATACTTCCCGAGATATTAACTGGTTCACGAAAAAAAAAAATCACTGTATATATATATAAATAAAAACTCGTATCTACCATTAGGTATCTAAATATGTAAAGTTATTCATTAACCCGCTTCATTCGTTAACGTTATCTGGACTCATGAATTGAATGTTAAATGCACAAACTGTATTCTTGTAAATTGTATTTTTACAAACTTTTTGTAAACTTACTCTGAAAGATTAACCTTGAATCAATATTGAACAATTTTCAAAAGGTAAAATTCAAAACGTGTACATTTAATATTCTTGATAAAGCATATATCTAAAAGCAAATCCACTAATTTACCATTTACTATAATTATTTAAAAAATGCGTGTAAAGCAAACATACATCATTTTTCAAATTATGCAAAATGAAATATCAATCAATTAACTCATAAATATAACTTACTATTTGACATATCGTTAACGAATATATAATATGCTTTATCGTAGTTTTATAGAATTCCGATCAATAGGAAATAAATTGGATGTAGTTCTAAACATTCCATTCTTACCCGATTATATGTAGGCCCATGGAAATAAGCAATTTGAATTTATCATACAACTTTTGTTGAACAAAAACAATAAATAATTACAACAAATAAAATAATGTAATAAGTACAACAATAAATACAACAACAACAATAAACCGATTATTTTATACACAAATTTAGGTATTTAAAATGTTGTATGGCATTCAAAATATGTTTAATAAACTGCACTTTCAGATATTCATATATATGAGAGAATTGATTAAATCCAAGAATAAGGCATATTTTAAAATATATCAATATATAGTGAAATATAATCACTCAATTATATAATGTTAAAGCGGTATGTCGTAGGTTTCCTATCTGTTAAAGTTGCTTAGTTGATATACAACTCTTCCAAAGAAACTTAACTAAACAATAATCAAAATATATCCCTGTGTACAGTATTTAAATATATTTATTTTACTAAGAATAAAACAGATAAAATAAATGGAAACGGAAAATATCATCAATAATTTAAAAGTTTAATAAATAAATGAAATCCAATACTTGATAAATTGAAAATAAATATAACATGTAGGTAATATGAATATAATATAATAAACTTTCCTTACATAAAATCATAAATGTTATGTTTATACATAGCTTTACTGAAATTAACAATATTTTTTTAAACATCGTTTTTCTAGAAAACATTTGAAATAAATACCTATGTATAAATAAATACATAAATTGTTATTCTTTATTTTCAGTTTTTGATAAGTTGTGATCTTTCAGGTTTCACTTCCTTCAGGATTCTGGCCAGAAATACCGGAAACTGTATCAGTGGATTTATTTGCCATAAAAATATTATCCAAATCATTTTTAGTACAGATATCAATTAGAAAATCATCAGAAGGACCTTCTGTTTGTTGTGGTTTAAGTTTTGAATTCTTTAGGATCGAAAAATACGTGTTTAAATAATTTATAGAATTTTGACAGTTGTTTACATAGATTATATTCAAAAAAAATGTAAAATCTGTTTTAGGATCATATAAAAATGTGTACAAATTTTCCAGATCAGTACTAAATTTATGGTCCTGATTAGAAATGTTTTCTAATTCTTTAAGAATATTATTATCTTTATCCTTATCACTCTTAGTAGTATTATCAATAATTTCATTATTCTTCTTATCCTTATTAGTAGTCATATCAATATTTTCAATATTTTTAATGATATTGATAAGTGTCCACAATTCTTTTATCTTCCTAGTATCCATATTGGTATTTTTCCAGATACTATGTAAATAGATTAATTTTTCTTTATAAATGTCAACAGATTTATTCAAGCGTTCGTACATTATTTGTTTGGTATTATCTTCAACATTAATATTAAGTTTATAGTAAAAATTAATTATACTTACTTTTTGCTTAATGAATCTGATAAAATTATTAATGAATGAATCGCAAGTAAATTGTTTAAAAACCTTAAGTGTTTCCGCGTTTAAATTCCATGGTATTATATGGTTGTACACATTAATAAATGGAAATTCTTCATTATAAAGATTATTTTTTAATCCATAGTATTTTATTTCGTTTAAGAAATCGGAATTTACACGGTTAGAAAAAATGTGTACTTCAATTAACCAATCAATTGATGTCCAAATCAGACAGTCATTAAATTTGTAATAATTTAACAATTCATCATGGATTTTATTTAACATACTTTGCAAGTGATTTTGATCAGAAAATTTTGCTTCTTCAAAATTCATATTCCCCTTTATCATAAAGTTGTTTAAAAGTAGTTTATCTTTTACCGACTGTTGTACGCATTGAAAATTATACAACACCTTTTTTTCCTTATTTTTATATTTACATCGGACATTTAAAAAATGAACCCAATAGCTGCACATTATTAAATAAGAACTTAATAATGTTGTAATGTCAAAGGCATCAATGCTTAAATGAAATAAATAAAAAGGAATTTTTTGACAAACTGGGCCTATGAATTCCGTCGATAATAAGTATTCAATTTTTTCAATGTCGATACCATTGTTCTTTTCATCCTCAGTGATTTCCGAAGACTTTATATCAAATTGCTTTCGAAAATATTGACTAATTCCCTTGATAATTAAATCTAAAATTTTCTCTAAAGCTAAATTAAAGGTAAAAGTGAAATTTATATCGTTAACTACAACACCATAAAGTTCTTTCAACCTTTCACCTTCTTGTTTAACCATAGAATTTAAATTTGTCATCAGAGTCATCAGCGCTTGTATCTTCGACATATCATGATAAGCTGCTACATTTAATAGTGGTACTTTATTTACCATGTCATCCGGTACCGGTATATGCGGTATAACTGAATGATTTTGAATTAAAATTTTTTTGGTATTCCATTGACCATTTTTTATCATATTTTTCTTATCTATTTTATTAATGAGACTGTATAAATTTTTTATAAAATCCGTATCATCTGTATTTTCAGTTTCAAAATTTAGAGTAAATAGAGTAGAGATTGAAAGACTTTTGAATATTGCATTTAAACCTTTATTTTCAATGATTGTGGATGTATAAAAAAATCTTGGGTCGACTTCATTATCGCTATTTTTTGAATCTTCAATATATATTTCGCGTGAGTGACAAAGTTCCGCATGATATTTGAGTATTATGGGGTAGTACTCAAATGCAGTTGAACAAATATAAATGAAATCAAGACATCTTGGAATATAAGAACATATTGTGTCTACATAATCTGAATATATTACTTCATCAAGATATTTGTAATCAGATTTAAATAATAATACATCATTCTTAGGCGGTAAATGTCTAAGGTAATGATTATATAATTTTTTTAAAATATAAATTATATTATTCTCTAAATTTTGAACTACTTCTTTCGTAATTGTATCACTACAGTTATGTTCCGATTTACTAAATGTCACTATGTCATTTTCGTTAATTTTATTGTAAAAATTGTTTACAATAACTTTAAGTTCATTTTCTAATCCTGTATCACTCGGGTAACTTGTATCACTTACCGGTTGATCTTTTGCTGAACGAACGAGTAATTGTATTCCTTGAAAAACTAAAAGCTTAAGTAAATACATTTTATGGGTGTTATGTATTTTACAAACTCATGAAGAAGTACTTGAATACTTACTAAAGAATTTACTCGATGTAACTGGTAGATTTTACTAGATGCAAGGTAATTTATTAATTTTCTCATTTTAAAAACACTTGAGTATATATACAAAATATGGAAAAACATAAGTACTTGTGTATTTTTTGCACACTACAGTAAATAACATGTGGCTTTATCACTAATTGAATACTGAGAATTTTTTCATAAATTATGTACGTTTTTATGAAAGTCAAAATATATTTTACCAATTCATAATATTAAACAAGGACAGCAAATTTAACTTCGGAATCAACTAATATTATTGAAATGCGTTTATACAAGATAAAAAAGTTTATCATTTTGAGCTTTTTTATTAAGAAATGAGAGAGACGATTATATTTATTATTATATAGTATTTACGAATTACTCTGGGGCTTTATGGTAGTCTTCGATTGTACTCTTATTTGCCTATAAGGAATTGAGAAATCATATATAATAAATAAATAAATAAGTAATAATAATAATAAATATTATACTGTATATATTAAAAATAAATTAAATAGAAATATGATATTTATATTTAGTTATAATAATAGTACCATCTAATATGATATATTTGGCTGCTTCCGAGTTGCGGTCAACGATGATGTCAGAGACATTTGTTTAAATGGTGAGCAAGGAGTGTTTCGTGGTCTTCTTTCTTTTAGAATTGAATGTGGTGATATTGATTTATTAAATCATTTGGAAACAGCACCTAAAAACTGTACAATGATAAGTCCTCAGATTCAAAATGAAGTAATTGAAGCTATTGGCAGTGCAATTGAAAAAAAATTGTTGAAAGAATTAAATCTTCAAAGTTTTATTCTATTTTGTGTGACGAAACCACCGATATAAGTACAGAAGAACAAATGACCGTATGTATTCGATATGTAGATTTAACAAATTGTGTCATTCAAGAGGACTTTTTGGGTTTTGTCAAAATGACTTCTACTACGGGAGCTTCAATCAAAAACGCTATTAAACAAAAGTTACAAGAACTAGGTCTTAGCTTAGATAATCTCAGAGGTAAAGGCTATGATGGTGGATCGAACATGGCAGGCAAAAACAATGGTGTTCAGGCTCTACTTTTAAATGAACAGCCATTAGCATTTTATACACATTGTTTCAGTCATTCACTTAATTTATGTATAAGTAAAGCGTGCGAAGTGTCCTCAATAAAACAAATGATGGGAATTATTGGTGCTGTTGCATCTTTTTTCCCTGCTTCTGCAAAAAGAGCAGACAATATTGTTGTCGGGTTATTAATTTTATTTATAGACAGATGAGATAATATTGTTCAACGCACAAAATATTGATACGGGCCACGGGGACGCCTATCGCCGACATCGGACATATTCATATTTCAGTAATCGTTATTTCTCAACGGTTTACAGTCCAAACACTTTATATTTACCATTATTATTAAAAAAGCCTAATGTAAGTATCAAGATAAGAAAAGATAATTAAATATGTTTATACATTAAATTTTAATTGAGTTAGATCAGTGGGGTCAGCACCTAATGTCTCTTTTATGCGACCCGCAGTAAATTTCAAAACTAGCAAATGTCATTGAATATCAGAAGAAAATATTGTAGCCGACATTATTTCAACTGAAAATATTTTAGCCGACACATATTTCGTTTGAACTGTATTTTAGCTGACAAATATTTCGTCCGAACCGTATTTTAGCCCAGTGTTTCCCAACTGGTGTTCCGCGGAACATAAGGGTTCCGTGAGCTTGCGCGAAGGGTTCCGTGAGAAATTTAAGAAAATATAAATTAATTAGCAATATTTTAATTTGGACTATGATTTGAATATAGAACTCTACATAGAACTGGAATTGACACATTTTCCGATATGAGGTGCATACTATGAAAACAAGAAAAAGCATTAAAACGTATATGCTGTTTCATAATAAAATGTTATGCAGAACCATGGTTTTCATCCACAAATGCTATTACAGCACCTTTGAATGATATTTATTTTTTAAAAACATTGAATGCATACAAAATGGATAACATAGAAGTAGCAGAAAAAGCAATATCGAAAATAATAAATCACTTATGGTATTTAAACGAAGAAAGTGCTGCGTTTTCAATTTTTGATGAACGAATAAATAATGAAACTCGAATGAAAATGGCTCAAAAAATTTTGCAAAAAAAGTATCCGAAGAAATTGCTCCTAAAAAATATACTGTCAATGTTCAGGAATTAAATAATTTTTTAAAGAAAGATTTACCATTGGATTTATTAGGCACAAATTCGATTAAATTATTTGAAAGATTTAACATTCCAAAAGATTTTTTAGAAGTTCACCCTAAAAACTGGAATGATCTAGAAGGATACCAAAAAGGAAAGGAAATAATTGAATCTCTCCGGGTAGTCAATGACACAGCAGAGAGAGGGGTGAAACTTATGGAAGAATTTAATGACAAGTTTACCAAAAATGAGGATCAAAAGCAGTTTGTTTTACAAGTAAGAAATTTCAAATGTATTAAATGATCTATAATATCTATTTAATACATAAATAAAAGATAAAATAGTTGGTTTCTTATTTTTTTTTTAGACAGTGCAAGATTATCGAAAAAAATATCCTGGTGCTAGTAGAGAAATACTTAAAACATCGTTTGACTGAAAAAATGTTTGAAAGACAGTAATATATAAATTCATATCTTAGAATTAATATAGATTATATTATATTATCTTAGTTTTTTGGTTATTTTTTATTCAAATTGATTAATATTTATTATGAATTTTAATGCACAAAACTATTTGTATAAAAAAATTGGAATAAATAAAAAATAATTATTTTACAGGAATTATGTATAAAACATTTTTTATACATAATTAAAAATTCTATAAATTTTATTCTATGCATATTTAACTAATTATTATTTTTTCGCAAGATATATGAAAATTATTGAAAAACAACCCTTTTTGCTCAAACTTCAACCCTCGGGGGGCACGTGAAGAAATTGAACAATAATGGTAAAATTTTACAAATATGCTTTGTACATACAACTTAACAAATTTAGGGGGTCATGACTTAATAATTAGCATACAAAAAAATAACGACCACCCTAGTGCATAGTTTGTAGCTTTTCGGCGTATACAAAGACAAAGAATAAGTTTCGAAATCAACTGAACGCAGCTTCGCACTTACGAATCTCACTTTCAAGAATAACTCCAGATTAAAAAACAGTTATGAAAAAAACTATGAAAATATTTCAATCTTCTCATTAATTCTATCTTAGAGGTAATGAGAGACAAATATTAAATTTTAAGCTTTAATAATACATTTATAATATTGTAATAGTAATAAACAAAATAAAATATTAAAGCCGTCTTTTTTTTTTTTATATTAATGATTCTCTTGTGCCGGAAGTGTCCGATAACCCACTCATTTAAGTGTACCAAACATTTGCCTGTATTAAAATTATAGAAAAAATATTGGGGTTCCACAAAACGTTCAAGCTCTTGCAAAGGTTCCGCGAGTAAAAGAAGTTGGGAAACACTGTTTTAGCCGACACATATTTCAGCCAAATCATATTTTAGCCGACAGTATTCGTCATTTGAGCATGGTAATATCATACTGTGGTAATAGTTTATACTACGGTTATAGATATTATGTTATAATAGTCAGTGCTCGACTTGACAAAATTAAAGAAGGGGGACTCTGTTTGCTTAAAAAAAATTGCGTCCCCAAAACTTTTTAAGCGTTATAATTGTAACATCATAATAGTAGGGGGACGCTTAAATTTCTAAAAATTAGAAGGAGTACGCCGTCCCCCTGCGTCCCCCCTCAAGTCGAGCACTGATAATAGATAGGTACTAGCCAGAACCGACGAAAGCTATGGGCGACCGGGGTGCCAAACTGAAAATTATTTTTATTTCATTTATCTTTTAATACGCATTAACAATCTACAATTTTATAAGTTAATAATTTTATTACAATATTATATAATCAGGTAATAAAGTTTAAAGTTATAATACAAAATACCTACTTAAATTTTATTCAAACTTACTAAAAAACTTAATTTTACTACTACTCGAACTAGGTAAGGAAGAAATTAAGGGCCCCAAATATCTTAGATCATATTATATCCTTATCTATAACCTAATCAGTAATACGGTATAAGATAGGGATCGTAGTCATACACGGTTATTAGAGTAAACGTGTACCCGCGTTACGTGTACACGTATATTAAATCTATTAATATCCGTGTTTTCAATACACGGGTATTTCTTACTGATACACGTGTATTTAATACCCGTTACCCGTGTACTTAATACCATCACGTATGTATTACTCGATAAGTAAATATCAAACACCCGTTTAGTGTTCAGGGTAATTAAAGGTATATTATATAATTATTCAAATATTGGTATGAATCTTGTTTGGCTTTCACAGAAATTGGCAATTTTTTTTAAACTAAGAGGATATTTCACTCTTATAAAAATGATTTTAACTTGAATACTTTATTATAGCTACTTATAATTATTTAATATTTTGACTTATTCTATCATAATTTGTATAAAATGTTTTCTATATATGCCATCGCTCCGACGCATACGAATTGCGTCCCTAAATAATATTTTGTCCGAGTTGCATCCGCGGTTTTGTCACGACATATCCGAGTTGCGTCCGCGGTTTTCTCGGGCCATGGGTTTTTCAGCAACTGTGAATATTGTTTGGTGATAAACTCGTAGATAATCTCGATTATCATCGATATCTTATTTGTAAATACCACTTTAAAATTTATTGTTGGAAATTCGTTTTGTTCGTATTAACATTAGTCTTATTTCGTAATCCATTACATTTTGCACCAAATATAATTTATGCAGACTTCGAACAAGCAATACACTCAGCCATTTATTAGACTTAAAATCGCCTGGAATGGTCTGGACGTATTAAAATATTTAAATTCGGTTATAAGACTTAATTTTTTTAAGAAAAATCGTAGAAAATAAATTTCGTATTAGTTATTATTTATTGCTAGTTTCTAACCATCCCACGAACCATGTATGCACAACAAATTTTTATTTATAGAAACTCACTTTATGCTAATCCCAAAGTGAGTCTTATAAGCAGCGTCCACATATACAAGTATATAATAATTTAAAAATCTTATATCTTTTATTATTTAGAAATATAATATCTAAATGTTATAAGTGTTATGACTTAGGTTCAAATTATGTAATTCATTAAAATTCTACGTTATCGTTATTTGTAATAGTATATTGCAGGGTTAGGTAAATTTATGTATAAAAGTTTTATACACCATGATGTATTATACATATGTTTAATACATTTTTATACGTGTATAAAAGTATAAAACGTATAAATTGTTATTTCTATTTTTTCTTTCATAAGATATTTAAATTATTATTGAATATTTTTTATACATACCTAGAGTATAAATATTAAATAATAATTGTTTTTAGTAAATAGTAAATAGTATAATTTACTATTATTTAATCTTACTTGATTATTTTCAATTTTGTAATATATTCAATAATGAATATGCCATATGGAATATAGAATATTATATATATTAGACATTAGTATATGACATATGTTATACATAAAAAAATAGAAAAAATATTTGATCTTTGGATATTGCTTTTATTCTGATTTAATGTTAAATTAAATTACCAAAAAGGCAAAAAATCTACATTTTAACAAACAAAAAATAACTGTTTATTCTGGCTTCTTAAAAAAAATTGCCTATATTTAAAATTATAATAAAAAAAACCAAAATTTTAACAAACAAAAAATAACTGTTTATACTTTATTCTGGCTTCTTAAAAAAAATTGCCCATACTTAAAATTATAATAAAAAAAAAACAAAATTTTAACAAACAAAAAGTAACTGTTTAGTGTTTATACTTTATTCTGGCTTCTCATAAAAAAATTGCACAAATTTTTATATTTTTTATATATTATTTAATATGTATTAAAAAAAAAAATTAGCTTTTTTTCTTTAATATTCATCTGACGGAGAATGTTTTTTTCTTGTTTTTTGAGGTTGTAATAAACACTTACAAGTTTCTTGGATCTTTCATTATTAAGGCGATTTCTCAATGAGCTATGAACATAGGACCAGTTGGAAAAAATTCTTTCCAATTGAGCTGTAGATGAAGGTAATGCTAATAGACTTTCAGCTAGTTCAGCAAGTTCGACATTTTTATTCTTTGCATAAGACCAAAATGCCTGATAATTGAGATTTTTCTTTTCAAAAAGCGTACTAAATATTCCTTGTTTTGTTTTATAATCATGAAGACTATTGAGACCATCTACATCTAAAACTGATAAAAAAAAACTTTCTGCTACATCCATATCATCATGTTTGTTATCTTTTCTGAATCGTAAACCATTATATTTTGGGTGTAGAAAATTAGCAGCTAGAGCATATTCAGTAAGAGCAGAAGACCTTCTTTTTTCTAAATTTGCTGCAAAATTATTATTTGATGGGGAAAGTTCTAACGATAACTATTCTTCTGCCGCATCTGCAATGTTTGATTTTGAAGACTGACATTTATTTATTAGTACACATATTGGATCAAAAAGATTGATGTAGTCTGTTACACTATTAAGAAAATCATCATTAATTAATAGTGTTTTAACATTAGTGCTTATAGAAAATTGTCCATCAAATATTATTTGTTTCATCATAGGCATATTTTTCTTTAAATTAACAAATGAATCTCTGTATGAACACCAACGAGTTTCACAAGGCAATTGAATACGATAACCTCCACGGAACAATAACTCTTTTTCAAGATCGGGTCCATGAAAAGCTTTTAGTATTTGTTTAACTTTAGCAGTAATATCACTAGGTACAAGGTCTTTTGCCAATAGGTTTGCTGTATGTGCATTACATGTCAAATGCCACAGTGTTGATAATCGTCCCATCTTAACCATATTTGCGGCATTATCCGTTATCACAGCATATATGTCAGTATTATGTTTTTCTTTAGCCAAATCAATACATGATTCAACTATTTTACATAGTTCAGTACTAGTCTCTCTAACACCAGTCATATCAAAAGATTCTAAAAACATAGCTTCACCAGATGATGAATGAAGCATGCAGGCAACATTTTGGTATTTGCACTTTCATTTTTCTAACCATCTATTAAAAGTGCTGAATTTTTTTTGAAACTATTAGATTGACAAAATTTCATAAAAACATCATCCAAAAGTCTTCCATATAAAACTTTTCGTGTTGGAACTTTATAGGCTGGTCTAAGACTTTGGCAAAAATTTTTAAAATGTAACGATTCAATAACCAAAAATGGAATGTTACAGCCGAAGAATAGTTTTGCTAGAGCTAAATTACATTTATCTATTTCAGATGGTGTAATTTTATCACAAAAAGATCTAACAGGGCCCTGTAGCATTGTTTTATCCTTTTTCTTTTTTTCTTTGAAGTTGAATTCAATGGATTTTTTTGAGGTTGTTGGTGTTGAATCACTTGAATCTGATGATACTTTAATAGTGTTATCAATATCGTAATCATCAGAATATTTAGAATTATCATTAATATTTGCCTTATTTGGTGTACTACATGTAGCTGGAACAAATGTAAGTGTATCATTTTGTGCTGACAGGATAGAACCTATTTGGGATATGGTCAATGGTGTTTCTTTCAGTTTATTTTCATTTGGTGTATCTATTTGTTCACTATCACTTGAATCAGAAGTATTAATAAAAATTCTTTTCCTCTTACTTGCATTGTTACTAACCATCAAATTACTAATGGACTGTGGTGAACTTGACTTTGGTGGTATAGGTATAGATGTAAACAAACAAATGTTTCTGTGGGTTTTTAACCTATCAACACTTGTGTTCCTTAATGTCTTATGAAAACACCATACATAAAGCATTGTATTTATTATCTAAAACAACAATAAAGATACAATACAATTATTATTTTCATTGAATGATAAGTTTTAATATTAACTATTAAAGTATTAAGTATTGTAAAGTAATAACTTAGTTACCTATGAATTATGATTAATTAATATAATTATAATATTAAAATTGATATTAATTATGATATTTGACATAAGTTATTATTTATTTCAATTATTTGCTTACCTATTATTGGATCTTTGATACAATTAAAGCCCATTTTCCAAACAGAATGTTTTGGTCGACCTCCAACTGACATGTTTTAAAATGTTAAATAATAAATATTATGCAATATTTAAATTTTAAATTTTAAATATTAAATATCTTAAATAGATATTTTTCATTTGATAAATGTAACAATAACTACTAAAGTAGTTAAGTATGCTACTATATCTTAGAAATCAAAAATTATAATTTAAAATGAATGTGATAAGTGTATGTAATATGTATAACTGTATAAGTGATAACTGATAATAATTAATAAGCAATTAAATAACTGATTTATTGATATTAACAGCGTGACCAGATATCACAATATAATTATATTTTTTAGTTATAATAATTGGATTTTAATGATTTTTTATTTTATACATCGAATTATGTATAAAATATAGATGTATAATACGTAATGTATTATACGTATAATACATAGTATAATACACAAATTATACATTTATGTATAATACGTGCCAACCCTG
>NW_020273520.1:0-31370 GCF_003268045.1 Sipha flava
TAATAATAATGAACAGATTACGAACTAATACCAAAAAATTAAATAAAATATTAATCGTTTCCAATTTTTTTTTCATATTTATTTAATTTTTCTTAGAAACAAATTCATATTCATATAATTGTTGAAGGACGCTGCGTCCCCTGCGTTCCTTGATGAATTAAATTAAGGGGTACGCTATAATATGAAGAAAAATGAAGAGTAGCTCAGACCCTCTGCGTCCCCCCCCCAATTCAACCACTGGTTAACTCAGTCAATTAACAATACAATAGAGTAGGTATTAGTATACAATTATTATAGGTTTATTACTATTCAAAAAAATTAATTATTTTCATAATAATAATTATTAAGCGTTCACATCAATATTTATATTATAGTAAAAAAATTATAATAAATAATCGTTATAATAATTCTAAAGTATGTAATAATGTTATAATATGTAAACTATAATGATGTGACACAATTTGTAAATATGCTAAGCCTAATATTAATCCATTGCAGGTTCTATTTATAGCATTCTGTATCACAGTCATTTTTATTTTATTATAATTTTTCAGATTACTCGTGAAGTGCCATTAAGTTTGATATAAGTTTGGGTTTGAAATTCGATAAGAACTTTAATAAGAATATGAACATTAGAGTGACTTTTATAAAATTAATTGTTTAGATGACTATGATAGGACTCACAAGCATTTGTAGTTCGATTTAAATTCGTCAATTTCGACGTATTTCATCACAACGGATATTAAGGTATTTAATTTAACTGCCCGTTAATAAAATACAACTAGTGGAGTTTCCATATACCCATTACAAGTAAGGAAATAAAACTGACGGAGTTTACATTGGACTTTTTCATTTCCTTTTTATCTATAATAACTCGTATTCTAGCGGAGTTTACAATTGCCCCGTAACAAAATAGGCACCAAAATAGAAATCAGAAATAACAAAACAACGAAATAAAGACTTAATGGTACAAAAGAAAAAATAACATTTTATATAAATATTATAAATAAATAAAAAAGTACAAAAAATTATGTACATAATCCATCACAATGCGAATAATTTACGTATAAGCTGTATAAGATATACATCGCGACACGTGATTTTATTGACTTTGTATAAACCTGGCGGTAAATTTTTAATTCGAAATCGATCGTACTTTAAAATATAATAATACTTCAGGCTAAGTAATTATTTATTTATTTATTTTTATATACAAATCGCACATGTATTGCCCATGTATGTTCATTTTTATGCTGCCCCTATACAAGCTTCCTGTGAATACGAATATGAGATCAAATAAATTTGTCATTTCAGCATAGCGTTACAAATATTTAATAATTTTAACATCTTAAAATCTAAATAGCCAACAAAAAAATTAAATTAACCCATCAAAACACAATAAAGAAAACTCAACATTTTTTATGCACATACTGTTGAAAGATTAATATTAATATTTTAATTTTTATATTTATTTAATAAAGCATAATATAAATAATAATAATAATAATAATATAATATAATATATTTATGTAACAATAATATTATGCTTGGATTAATGTAAAATGGAATTTAATAATTTTGACGTATTTCCAACATGAAACAGTAGGAAAACGGAGGCAAACGAACGTTAGGTTTCGAAAATCGGGAAACTGATCATTCGATCGCATAGCTTTCGTAAAAACAATGCGGAACAATAAATTCTAAACGATGGCAAAGATCTAACAATAATAATTAATAATAAAGATAATAAAGATATTAATCGGGATACTGACCACGTATGATGATGTTATTTTGTCAATGCGATTGGAGTGATTTAACAAGCAAATAGTTTCCAAAAGCACTCAAACCAAGATCGTACTCGTAGACGCGTCAAAACGGTAATGAGTAGGTTTTCAATTACGCCGCGATGAATTGGTGTCCGACAACGTGACCGGCCATTGGAAGGGCATATCTATAGTGAAGTCTATCGATAGTCTAACAATGCGTCGATTATGATGTAAAAAATATTCGACAAGCTTGTTTCTCCAAGATTTCTATTTGCGGACTTACTAGGGTTGAGCGGTGTTGTTTCTATTAATGCTAATCAGTGTCGTAGGAAGACTCGCAAGCGCCCCTGGCAAACTTAGAAAAAAACGTTTTTTAATCAATTAAAATTTGATTCATAATTTCATCATTAAATTCAAACGTCGTGTTTAAAAATAGACAACATCTACGTATTTCAAAAAGTATAGTAAAAAAATTTCGATTTGATTGTAGGATAAAAATACGACTTTTGCACAATTTTGCACCCCTTTGAAATTCACTCCCCTGGCTTAGGCACAGTTCGCCATATCCTTGCTACGCCACTGATGCTTATACTTTAATTAAACCAGTTTTATTTTTATATTTTATTTATTTTTATTTAAAATGTCTTTTCGAGATGTCTGGAAATTATTTTTTGTGACAAAAGTATAGATGAAGTTTTGTAAATCAGATTAAATGTTATGAACAACTAATAGTTAATAATATCATAAATAAAATTTACAGAGACAGTTTATGTGTATACGTTATACGGAAACCAATAAAGATTTTTCGCAGGCAGCGTTATTAGTAGAATTATTCGGTAATTCGTACGAACATATATTCTACAACTACTGTCCACAATGTTCATATTTTTTTAGTTCTTTGGATTTTAGAACCTCTTGAATATGGCAAATTTTCTATTGTATTATGCGTACTGTAATTTGATAATGACCGGTTTTATGAAAAGTAATTAGAAAAATAATTTTATTTATCGCTCAAAAATATATCGAAAATCCATCAGTATTCTATTACACTGCAACTCGTTTGCGCGCATTCAAAATTTTTTACCTGAAAATTGACGACTCATTTGCGCACAATACATTCACACACATTACACGTGTATACATATATCTTCGCAGACGGCAGTACAAATTATCAAATATATTATCTTATAATTGACTTTGTAGACTGTAGATTATATAAATTTGGATTTTTCAAACAACTTTTAGTATAGTTTCAGTAAGTATGTACGATATAGATATGGACGGTACAGTGGTGACTAGGGTGTCGACGACGTAAACTTTAATATGGACGTAGAAATTTCTAATATTTTTGAATCTCGGCGAGGAAAACGATGTTTTAATATTGATAATTTTAAACTTAGTGAATATCGTGTTTTAATGAGTGAATGTTCAAATTTTAGATGCACTAATAAATAATGTCCTGCGAGTGTTATTGTTAATAAATCAAATAAAACAATAAAAGTAACCAACTCTCATAATCATGGGGAGTATAATAAACAACGATAATAAGCAAACGTGTTCTAACACTAGGGATTTTTGTCACAGGTAGCCAAAATATACATATGTGCATAATCGAGTTGTATATTTTTGCGCAAACGAATTGTAAAAAAGGTAAATATGCGCAAACGATTTGCAGCCGTTCTATTAGTAATTTACCATCCAGATTATGAAATTTAACCCATAGGTAAAACGGTGGCTTTATTAGTATACAAAATATTTTACACGAGTATTCCAACATGAGGTGTTTGAGATCATTATACATGGACGACTGATAAAAACCGTAAAAAAATGTTTACTTTTTTGCTGCATACTAAAAGACATTATAAAAAACAAAAAAAAATTAAATGAAACGCCATTAATTAAATCCATTATTGACAGTATGGATGGCAGAATTGTAGAACCCGGTGGAACTCATTGCTTTAATTTTTTTTACACTTCGTCGTGTAAACTTATTAAAATAATGATTTTTAAATATGTATTAATAGTATTTTGGGGTGGGACAAATGGGAAAGGGGTCAAGACTATTTAACGAGGGCCTGGGCCCTTGATCACGTTCACAATTTTGTGAGTGTTGGAAGGCACAGTGAGTTTGTAGGTTCGTAGATTTCTACGTATCGGTCGTATTGGCTATAAATATATTGAACACACATGCGATCAGTGGCGTATATTCAATGTTGCTCTGGGGAGGGTTTAACAAAAATAATCGTTAACTTTTTTTTTTTTTGTTGCACAGATAAATAAGATAAATAACTACTATAAATAGATATTATTTTATACAACTATTTTACCAATTTACAGTTTATTTTTACATTACATTAAATCGATAGCTATTGGAATATAAAAACAGCATAGTTAACAAAACTTTTCAAACACCTATCAATATAATTATTTAATTATCATAATATTTGTATAGTTGTATATTTTAGGTTTAAAGCGTAATAATGAAACTACGAATATATTACACATCATCAATAATAAAACAATTTTCTTTTTTTTTTTTGGCCCTGGGGGGGGGCAGAACCCGGAACTCCACCAGTATGTACGCCACTGCAAGCGATTAACCCAATGCGAAATCGTTCGCATCGAACGCAATTCGTATTTACGTTATGTCAATAAAATATTTCGGAGCATCCGAGTTGGGTCCCGAATACTAGGGACTAATTGCAAGTAGTGTACTAGTTGGGCCCTGAATTATTTTAGGTATTACACCTGAATATTTTTTGGTAAGGACTACATTATACTAACATTTTTCTTCCCATTTTAACATACTTGGACTGTTTATGATCTATTTAGACCACAGGTATTGTTAAAAAATGTTTTTTATAGTTTTTTTTGTTTTTTAGTTTATTTTCCAAATAAAAATACATATTATATAATATAATTATAACCATATAGATAAATGAAAAAAATATTAAAAATGTTAAAATCATGATATAATATAAATAAATCCTAAGTCTGTTAAAATTGGAAGGAAAATATTAATATAATATAGTACTTACCAAAAAATATTCAGGAATTAGTGTATATCTAAAATACCTAAAATAATTCGGGACCCAACTAGTGTAGTAATTTTATAATCGGGATCCAATTCGGATGCAGCCAAATATTTAGTTACAATGACTAATAACCGAAGAAGCCTGCTGGTCGCCGATCTTCGTTTGTACATCACTATTGTTAATTTTGACCTTTTTCGTAAGACAATTGCGCATCGTTCGATTATTGGGTTATACATCATTTGCGCATCAATACTATTTGACAATAGAGCTGAAAAAAGGTGTTTATACCCAAGGGCTTAGGTTGTTTTCTAACTTTAAGCTTACTATATTTAACTTTATAAGTTCATTAGTAAATTTTCAAATATTGTACAGGTATTTCTGCTTTAAAATATATTTGTATCATAGTAATATTGTGTAGGTGATCAGTTAGCAATAACACGACGAGATTAACAACTAAACTGTATGGGTGACCAATTGATTTCTATCGCATAAGTACCTAAATAGTAGATTAGTAAAACGCGTGAGACGCTGTCAAAACGTATATGACTTTATGGGACATTACTAGTCGTGAACGGTTCGATAACCAGTGCATAATATTATTATACTGTAATTTTGAGTTTTGAATATACTTAAGTATGAGTCAATTAAAATTTATTGATTCAAGCTGTAACTATTTTCCAAAAATATTTTTATATGGAAAGAAAAACGCTGAAAAGTTGTGAAATTATATTTGTGTCCGAAAAAATATTGCTATGCTTCAATAATAAATAAAAACTATACTACCGGTAAAATAAACCGGTTTCATTTTGTAAAGATAATGGGATAATACAATACACCAAGTACTGACTTATAATATAATATTTAACCTTATACATTTTAACTATGACTATAATTTTCTAATTGAAATTAACACATTTAATTACAACAGTTATTATTTTTTTTATATACCTTTCTATTGTTAAAAATATTGATACGCATTTGATGTACGAAATTTTGGAACAGGTAAACAGACGATGCGCAAATGATTTACGGCCCTGCTGGTGTACGTAGGA
This sequence comes from Sipha flava, assembly GCF_003268045.1. Lineage (NCBI taxonomy): Eukaryota > Metazoa > Arthropoda > Insecta > Hemiptera > Aphididae > Sipha > Sipha flava. The sequence goes on from NW_020273520.1 coordinate 5,854, forward strand.
ATTAGGGCGATAAGACATTAATCGGTCCACCAAGCCACATACACATACACACACACACACACACACATACACACACACACACACACACACACACACACACACACACACACACAGCATGCGCAAGACTAACACATTTCGTTTTGAACATAAATATAGAAAAACTTTCGATTGTCCGCGATCCTAAGCGAAACTGAATTATTTTAAGAGTAATTAATCGTGAGCAATAATTACGGGTTCCACTTCATGATGTGGCTACGAGACAAAACATTTTATTGAAGAAACTGCAATCACAAATAAAGAAAAAGCGTTTCGACAGAAATATACAAAAATAACTCGCCAATTATTTTCTAAAAAAATTAAAAAGCAAACATTTAAATAATAAATCATTACGTTATAGTAATGATAATATTAATAATACAATAATTTTAAAAACATATGCGTATACATTGTATCTGCTTATTTCGGATTTTTTTCAGATAATTAAGTGTTTACCGTCTGCAACAACAAAACGATCTTAAAACGAGACGAAATCCAAGCACTACTACACTGACACGGTCTCTAATGGTCTGCGTCGTATTCTAAAAGTGCAAATACAGTACTGTAGTAGCGTATAATAATTTATACTTTTAATTGGTAAAATTTACGAATTCAAATACAATTTAAAGTGTCGGTGGGTCGTGTATGAAACGAACGTATTCGTACGAAAATATATTCGGCAGAAAAATCGATCCTTTACTTGGCCCGTGTCTCCAGCCTAACCAATCTCTCGTGGAAGGGAAAGATGAGTTAAATTGGCATGATCCATTACATATCAACAGCTGCAAAGCTTTCAAGGGGCCAATAATCCAATATTATCAATAAAAATGTAGACGTACTCAAAATCACTGTAATCGATATTCGAATATTTAACATATATATATAATAACATACAAAAACCAGATATTTGTTCAAACTAAAAATAATGGCTTAAAAATTAACCATTTACTATTTTTTATCATTACGTATAGGCATTGGAGTGTAGAGTGTTGGGCGTAATCGATTAATCGATTAATTTACGATTACATTATGTAATAGATTATGATTATTCTATTGATTTACATTATTCAAAATAAGGGTAATAGCAAGGAGTGGATAGGGGGGGTCCCTATACCCTGGACATAAAACTTGAGATCGCGTAAAAATGCAAAATTTGCATTTTATATTTAAAATTTCGCACCAAACGTAATATTTGGTTTCTATGGAATTGGTAATCAGTGTTCATGATTGAATATTTTTAATCGTTAATCATAATCGACAAATTAACTATATTTTTATTTTTTTTATTAATTTTTATCTCAACATTTTTATATTAATCAGCCCATAATCGTTATTAATAATTGAAAATGAGTCATGTTTACTAATTAACATATTTTGTAATACTAATCAACACTAAGATTAAATTATTATTTAAATAATTTATAATAATTTTTTATTGTGATTATTGATATTATCTCATTAAATTATTTTACGATTGTTAACTACAAATGTTAGCCTTAATTTTTAATCAAATAACGATTTTCTCAACGCTGAGTAAATATAAGTAAAGAGTTTACTAATTATTGATAATTACTTATACATACCTAATAACTTACACAATATAACAGTGATTTATATAAGTAACTATTTATAACTATACATACAATATTATACGAGGACTGATCAAAAATTTCCGAGATTTCTTGAATAACACGTCAATAGCACAAAAAAACGTGATTGATAGCATTGCATAAAGGTTAATTTTCCCAAGTACAACTGTTTTTCAGATAGAAAAAAATGAGAGTACTTTGAAGAGGATACATTATTGACCTTTTTCACTATTAAAAATAAATGTAGGTACCTAAAGAAAGTCCCGGAACTATGATCAGCCCTCGTACTATGTTAATGAGTTCAAAAACATTTTATTAAATGTATCTTATAATATGAATGAAAATGAATAAGTATATTTTAAACAAAATTTTATTGGTGTTTTTGTAATGTATAAAAAGTGGTAGAATTCCGAAAATTATAAGTCGTGCACATGTTTTAATATAATTATATTAAAACATGAACACAGCTACTATTGGTGTATAGGTGCTGCTCAAATAGTGTTGAAAAATTTATATTTTCAAATTTTCAAGTGATAAGCCATTAATTGAAATATAATACGTAACGCCTGTGATTGCGTACAAAACAATTGTTTTCATACAGAAATAACGGAAATACACGATGGAGAGATCAATTATTTGCCTAGTGGCCCTTGTCTCCAGCTTTATTGGTCCCTCGTGGATGGGTAAGGTATGGGAGATTTAAGTTATTTCAAGATACCACAGTAGGTACAAAACTTTATGGAGTCAAATATTTCAATATTATATAGACCAATTGAGGCATATTCGAAGCCTCTGACATCGTTCAAGTGGACATCGAGTCGTCTATGTGTGTTATATGTGTGTATATGTGTTACTTCAATGTTTATTATAATAAATAAGAATACATTTGATAATTGTTATCTATTTCTGTTTGTTTACTCCACACATTTAGATTGTATTTCTATTTTTTTTTTTTTTTAAATATTTACATTTTTACGTTTACTATAGCAGTGAATATTAGTTTAACTACAATAACTTCTGAATATCGAAAAAAGTTAACTAATTAATACAAACTTATTATAATAGTCATTATATACGCAGTACTTCTTTTTGATGCATTAAAAATAATTACATGCAAATTGCAAATATATTTAGTTATAGGTAGGTATTAAAAGAAAAGAGTACATTTAATAAATTTTTTTATGTAGTATATATTTTTAAATCTTATTAAGCAAAAACAAAAATAATTAAAATATAGTTAAATATATAATAACACAATGAAGTTTACATAAAGTAGGCAATAAAAATACATATAGTGATGGGTGAAAGAGATTAAATTACGTAACCAATTACGATTAATTTATTAAATTACATTAGTTATTCTTCGTTTATTCATTTTTTTTAAATAATCAGTAATTATAATTACATTTGTGTAATCGTTAATCATTATCACCAAAAATATCTCATAACTACATTCTATTATTGATTAATATACTATATATAATAAAAATTAGGGACAACAAAACGTCAACTATTTAAACATTTTAGAACCATTAATCATCGGCCCATAGCTATAATTACATTTGTATGTTTCTAATACTCTTGTATTAAAAGTAAATATACTATTATAACAATCTCATGATTTTTGCATTATTTACTATTATACTTATATTGTCATTATTAAATTATTATTACTGAGTCATCTATCTAAATTAATTAAATTTATTATAAAAAGTTATTATAATTACTAAGGCTCGGAACTTCATGCATTTACATCTTTTTTTCTAACGCTTACATTCAATGCTTATCTATACAGAAATTTGATTCATGAAGTATAAAATTTAATGGTACGATTTTTACTTTGCATTTTTATGACATTTTAAGCTTTACAGTCGTTTTTGGTGCATTATATTCATTTTTGTAATTTTTCTTACATATATTTGGATTTTTCTTGTTGAAAATTACATTTTATTGTAACACATGCAGTTTCCATTAGCTTGTCGATTATCAAAGTTCATTATCTTTTCTTTTTGTTTTCGGGATCTACGATTATTTAATAAACTGTAGGCAGATACTATTTTAAGCCCGGGACACCCGTGTGCATAAAATCAATTATTGCGATCGACATAAACCCGTGTTTGATAAAATTGCATGTCTCCGTTTCTCATTTAACTTGAGTTACACAGCATTTTTAGTTCGATAGTGTCTACCGTACGAGTATAAAGTGTAAAGTTCTGTATTGTGTAATTTTTATCAATTTTAAATGTAAATTAAAAACCTAAAGTTAATTGATTGTTCAATGTAACAAATTTGAAGGTAAAACAAATATATGTAAAAAAAAATAATATAATAATATAATAATTTTACTACGTAAAAATGTTAAAACTTTTAATTAATAAAAATGTAAACATTTTTTATATATTTTTAGATCATCAAGTTCCAGGCCATAATAATTACTGTATTTACATTTAATTTATCATTAAAATAATTTTTTTCCATAATATATAATAATTACGTATATTATTGTTTGATTTACTCCTTATTTATTTATTTTTTTTTTATAATATCCTACTTTGTAATTGATTGAAAATTAATTCGAATGTATGTTAAATATAATTCTACTTACATTAGTACTTGTATAGGTACATGTGAAAATAAATTTTCATAATAAAAAATTATACTTATGATGGTTATGATAAGTGACGGCATCGTCGTTTCTAGAAAAATATAAATTGTAATGTTTGGTATATACAAATATAGTTTGGTATACATGAATATTAATATTTGGAATTTATTTATTTGTGTAATTGAAAAGTGGTATTCAAAATATATGTAAGGTTGGTGGAGGGGGATATGGGAGACGAAGCCCTCCACGTGTCTGTGTCAAATAATTGCGTACGTGGAACGCAGTTTTTAAATCGTTGGACTGATCTTCTCTATTTAATTGTTCCCAATTTGACCACTGTTTATACTAATTTAGTGTATAAGTCGTACAATAAAATGAAATACTTCTGTACTATCTTACAATACTAGTACTAGATACCTGCATGGGACAGGCTCTTAAAATTTAAATCCAGGCCAAGCCGGGCTTTTTTTAAACGAGACATAGACCACAGGTCGGGCTTTTAAATTTTAAAATCTATTACGATTCGGTCCGGGTTTTTCAGAATGTAAAAAACTTGTACAAAATTCAATTTTAATGATAAAAAAATGCATTAGGGCCGAGCCGGGCTTTGATACGGACGATACGCGCGGCTGTATAACGGGCTTTATACGAGTACGTCATTCGAAAACACATACCGGGGCGGGCTTAATAGTTTTGGTCCATTCAAACCTCTAATAAGTACTTCGTTAAATAATGTGTGGATAATTTTATTTGTCGTGCGATCAAGATAAGATATTGATATAAGTAGAATACTTACGATGATTTGAAAAATAATCGTTCATTAATAGGTAATTAATAAATAAGTACCATTTAAAATTAGCAATATTATAAAAACTTGAAAATTTAAGTTTAAAATTGATAAAATTAACAAGATTCTCAAAAATCTATAAATATGCAATTATAAGCATTATATTCAAAATATGCAAAAATATGCAAAAAAAAATGGTTTTATTCAATCAAAAATAGTCCAAATCGTGGACATACTAAAAACTAATCATTTTGGACTTTAGGAAAAAAACATGAAAATTCATATAAATCCTAGCCCTAGTTATAAGCATTGTTATAAATCATAACTTATGATTAACAATCTATTGATGATCATTAAATTAATTCATTATAGATACTATTTATATTATTTTTTATTGATGTAATCGCATTGTCAATTTATTTAAAGCCATATGAATAATTAAATAAATAATATTATTATTACATTATAAATTAATGTTATACTATCTAATTATAAAATTTGTATTATAGTTATATATATATATAAATTACTATCAAATATGATGTTTGTATTAAATGATATTATTTTAAATTCAGTTTACCCATATAGTTAGTAGCTAATGTTTTGATATTATTATTAGTTTCCGCTAATTAACTAGAAATGTGTAAATATTGAAAATTATTGAACTATAATATTATCAGGATAATTATTGAATTTATAATTATTTAATTATATTTCTTATCATTCATAATTATAAGTAAAAAATTTTACTTTTAGTTGTTTTGTTTTTTAATAAATTACTATAAATGTACTACAATAATAACTATATAATTACTATATGTAATTATAGAATTAAGAAATGTTAATTTAAAAAAAACATGCATTTAATGTATGATAATAAAATATACATTTATATTTAAGTTAAAATGTCTTTGTACTTAAAACAAAAATGAACCAAAATGATATTGATGTATATTTTTTTAATCTTCTATATTACACAATAAGTAGTTATAATTAAATAAATTTATCAAATGCAGTAAATATTATTTAAAAAATTTTTTGTTATATAATATCAATAATCCATGTTATTATAATCACTTAAATTAAAATTTTTAAATGTATGCTTGACAAATAAAAATTTTAAAAATAATGAAATTACCCTGTGTTGTTTTCATAATTTTATCATTAAAATCACGTGTAGCATGTATAGTTAGACAAAATTTAAACGTTTCAAAAAAATATTGGAAAATTTTCGTTTTTAGGGTAAAATAAAAATACGAGTACGACTTTTGCACAATTTCACGCCCCTTTGCAATTTGCACCCCTGGCATAGGCATATTTCGCTTTACCCTAGCTACGCCACTGTTTGTAATTATATACTGTTTTATATTTTTATGGGTAGGTACTTATCGATATAACTATTACAACATTCTTATTAATGTGAATCTACGAAACGCCTTCGAATAGATTTTTTTCTTATTAATTTTTATACCCGGTGTTTTAGCTTGGAAAAAACCGACAATACATTGAGTGCTATTAATTATTATTTTTATACGAGAAAACACTATGCATCTTATCAGTTTTATTGGAGTTAATACTGATTCAAAAAAATGGTTAAATAATGGTTAAATACATCCGAATCGAGTTATCGCACAAGGAAGTTTAACAATTGCGCTTAAAATAACCTTTTCATATACCAATTGCGCTTTAATCATTCAAGGGTCAATATACCAATTGCACTCTAAAAATTTTAGAGTCGATAGACCAATTGCGCTCTATACATTTGACATTATCTAAGAAAACTTATTAGTTAGTTGCTAACCGATTTTTTTGCGAGTATTTATGCATAATACATTGTAAGATGTATTATACAGTTTTACAGAGAAATAGGTGGTTATATCATAAAGTTATAAGATTTTGAGATTAAGAATAATAATAATTTTTTAAATAATAATTTGAGCATGAAATTACAATTTAGAATAATATAATTTGGTTAGTTTACAGAAAAATATATTTGTTCATTTGGTCACAAGTTTGATCGTTTTAACGACTGTTTTTGGATTAAGATCAAGATTGAATGTTGCAAATTTACTAATCAAAACTTGAAATAAATATTCGCATGTACTTGATTGCATTGTTTGGCAGTAAATAAAATATAAGTTGAATGAATATAGTGCCCATTTTTCAAACCAACTATCGTAAAAAGTTGATAAAAATATTTAGAACAAAATTAAAGTGTTCCATCAACAAATATTTTGTCACGACTACATAAAATGTATTTAATTTGATTGTATTTTATTCCATTTTTTAAGATAATACATTTTCGAAACTTAAACTCGTCAAGAACTAATAACGGTTTACCTTTTTCACTAAGAGCTTTTGTAAAACGATTCATATTGTAACGTCAATGTGTTATTTTATATACAGTATATGTGTACAGCGAAACAATTAGACTGATAAAATATATCTGATGATAATGAAAAATTGTTTTTGTCCATCATTCAAATGCATACTTCTGTGATCAAAATATGTGCGTAATAATAATAATATTTCATAAAATTCCCGATACCGTTATAAAATATATTAAAACCAGTCACTTTAGTATTCAATTGATCAATAAATATCAGCCAAATATAAGAAGCACAATTGATACTCTGACCTTAAAATATATGCAGCGCAATTGGTCCATACCCTCGGACAAAACATATTAACGTCAAGTACACTGTTCTATGACCAGATATAGTCTTATATACAATATAATTATATGTATAAATCAATTATGTCTCTTGAAGATGATCAAAAAAATTTCTATACTAGATAAAATTAAGGCTCAACCTCATAATACTAGTCTTCGTGAATAAGTGAAATTAATAGGCACATCTAAATCGGTACTAAGTCGATTGAAAAATAATGAAAAAGCTATTCGTGAATTCAATATAATAGGTAATAATAAATAGTAAATATAATGTACTATTGCTAATACTAATAAGAATATGTATTGTTTAAATAAAGTAATTATGTATGTATATATATATATATATGCACTTCAATAGTTTCGGTTTATTAGTTATTCGGTTTATCGGAACAGTCAAATAATGAGGTCAAATAGGTTACCGCCCAATATGCCCCAGTTAATCGGAGTATATATAAGTATAAAGTATATTATAGTCTAGTAGAATAAGAAATTTTTATTTTTAACATATTTATATGTAATATACTAGTAGTAATTAAAAAAATATCATACTCATGCAAATAACCAACATTAAGTGTGATATTATTTATACTGCTACGGACATACATATATGTAGGTCCTTACCAATAACATTATAGGGGAGAACCACATACCAAACATAATTGTCTTGGAATAACTATTAAATTGGTTATATACAGACACCGATAGTATAGGACGGGTTGTGACTCATAAAAATATGTGCAAAATATTCACAAATGCCATTACACAAGGAAACCACCTTAGTTAGGTACATTTAATAATATAATCATAAACGGATACAAATAGAACAAGATGAGTTGTCATCAGTGGACTATAGGGCAGGTGATAGGTAGTTATGCCATAAACAGAAATTGGTCAACCGATTATAATCCAGGGTTGGGTGTACAAAAAAAGTAATTGGTTTTCTAAAGTAATAAATAAAACAACAATCTAAATTCTAATATCATCTTGAAAAAACGAGTAATAAGGAGTTCACAGGATATATAACACAATGCGACATAACCCACATGTATTGTCACCATCTGATATACGTACAACAAAATAAGTTTGCATTCAATAGTTCAAATGTAGTGAAGTTAGCTTTAATATTAGAGTAAACTAACCTGTAATCAAACTTTAAGGGAGGAACGTTATATGTGTTTTGATGTTCGGTTTTTTCCGGTATTTTATTTTTAAGCGTGTTATGAGTATTTGTAAATTATAATAAATATTAAAATATCAGAAAAAACCGACCAACGAAACATAGATAATGTTCTTCCCTTAAATATTTCCTTAACCTAACCTTCTTCAAAGGTTTCTTTTCCTAACCTACTTCATTTATTATTCATCTAAAATCGATGGGTTTTCGCTACTACACCTTCAAAAAAAATTTGATGACACTAACATATTAAACTACCTCGAGCCGCCACTGCTATTTCACTCCATAACATCGAAGCTGTTGAACTGAAGATATGCAACAATACTATTTTATATTTATAATAAAAAAAATAATAAAATAAATAATAATATTCACTTTTAAATAATCTTTTTATTTATATAAATTAAAATATAAAAAATATTAATAAAGAATTATTTCACTTGGTACTAAATAAAATAGTCTTTTGTACTTTTTATAACAATTTTCATAATGTGTAACAAAGAGCAATAATGATTAATTAAAAATAATAAAATATTAAACAAAACATTCTTATGTTATTTTCAGTCTCAATACTAAAAACAATTCAAATTATTTTAATTTTCAAGTTAAAAAAAAATGCCTTGACATAAACTTGAATACGCGTTGTGCCAAATGTAGCACGAAGTTAGTTTTAGGTTTATTTCGAAAAGTAGTATACTTTGAAACGAAGCAGACAAAATGAGGAACGTATTTTTTTTATTTATTATTAAGTGGTATCAAATTTTAATCATGATAACATAAAGCTGGTGTTATACCAAAATCAAATGTAATTTTTTGAGCCGTTTATTTTTCATCTATCTCATAATGTTACTCCTAGATAGATGTATCTTACATCAAAATTATTCTTATTTTATGTCGAATCTGATTATCTATCCAGTAACATTTTAACTTGATTTGGAAAGTTACAAATAAAGAAAAACGTATGTGTCACATAGAGGGCTATAATAGGTTATGTAAAGGCCCACGAACAACCGGAGCCCGGGAAATATATAGAAGACAAAAAAAAGTTGAGTAAAAACATGAAAAACTACTTTGTAAGATAACTATTGAACAGTCGGGCGATATGGCTCAATAATTATAATAAACATAACTTTTTAAAATCTTGGAGAAAAAATCAAATAAATCTTATGTAATTGCACATAACCAATCGTTTAATATTTATCTAACATTATAAAACTGCCATTTAAGTAAGACTTTAAATCACGCTTCACCGGATAAGAACAACGAATGTATTTACATAGTTCCACAAATATAAAAAATATTTATTACTATGTTTCCTGGATGTAAACCTAAAAACGAACTTGAAATTCATTAATTTAGAAATACAAAATCCTAATTTATGAGAGTCTATGATAAACCGAATATTTTCAAATAGAATTAGCTTTAAATATCTTGGTTAAACCTGTGCTTCAGGAAAATGTAAATCATTGAGAACTATAATATTTTCATTTCTTGATTGTAATTACGTAAATTTTTTTTTTTTATCAATTGAATTGAAGTTTTAATGTCTCTCTGAAAGAATATCCAATATTCTGTATAAATTTAAATCCTAGGACTGTCCAAGGAGTAGGTAAAGTTTCAAGAGGATAACATTCAAGAGGATTTGGAGGATAACATTTTAAAAATGGGTCGACCACAATTCCATTACCGAAGATCGGATTTTTCATGCAATACTGAGGCAAATGATACATTTCCTCCCCTTGAGAGCGTAATTGTTGAGATTTTTTTCCAAAAATTTATGGAAACGATTCGGAATCGCCTAACGATTGCAACAACACCCTGATGTTAGACCAGGAATCATTTTCACCTTTTTTGTGTTTCGAAATTTAGGATCTATACGTTGTCTTCCGCACAACATACCACTACCGTCTTGTTGCCTGTTTAAAAATTCGCCAAAAATCGTAATCTCAACCGATCATTTTGAAAATCATATCAAACAATAGGTAATGACGTCCTCTACACTTGCTGTAAATTTGGAGGATAACATTTTAAAAATTAATAAAAATTGATTGATTGAAATTAATAAAAATGAAATTATCCGACAAATCTTGTAATAAATTCCAAATATTTTTTGGAATGATATGTAAATTAATAATTCCCAATAGTTTTTCAATAAATTGGTCCTTAAACTCTATATTAATAAAACTTGAAAACTCATTTTCTTTAAATCTGTAGGAAAAAATATTTTATTCGTATTTAGTATATTTAAATATTGTTATTGTAAATATAATTTTTGTGTACTTACACGTAGTTATTGACCATTATTATGGAATCGAAGGAGGGTGAATTTAAAATTTTATTTGTTTTATTTTTTAAAATAGATTTTTCTTTTTTAGATTTTTTTTTTTGTACGACGGATTATTTTTAATTAAATAATTTAACATAGATAATTTTTAAGAATTTAAAAGCTTTGAATTTTTAATTTTTTGATATAAAATGTGATGATTTTTGTTTAAATTTTTTGTTATTCCGGGATTTTTGTAAATTAGGTTCTGTATATATGATGTTCGATATGATTTTTTGTTTTGATATTATAATATCCATTTGATTTAATAAAATTTTCTAAAAAGTCAAGAGTAATGATATCATGACCTTGTTTCTTCAGTTCAATGATACCAGCAGATATAATATTAAATGTATTATGACTGGGTGACTGTGAATTTAAATAAAAAATAAAATGTTAAAAATTTTAATATAATAAAAAAAAATTAAAATAAAACATACCTCATAACGAACAACCTTTTTGTTTTTTATGTTTAAAGGAGGCTGATGTTCGTATTTAATATGCAGTAATAAAGTATTATTGAAAATAAAAAGTTTCGAACAATATTTGCATAATAATAAAGAATTCATATCTTTAAATATCATGTTATGATACTCCATATATCGTAAAACCTTCAATTCCTTTAATTCAACTGAAATCACGATAAAATTGTTAATGCTGTACAGTTAAAAGCATGCATAGAAGAGACATGGGTCCTAATGAGTGCGTGGATACGATTCAGAACGTACTGAAATCGATATTTGATTTTTGACGATTTTTTTCGTACCAGGTACGTAAAATAATCGTGAATTCCTGAAGCAAGTCACGGACCGATCGCTCGTGCGGTCTAACTGTTGGGCTATGGACTTTCAAAATGTACTAACGCGATAGCATGTGTCCTAATGAGTGCGTGGATACGATTCAGAACGTACTGGAATCGATATTTGATTTTTGACGATTTTTTTCAGACCCGGTACGAAAAATAATAGTGCAACCCTGAAGCAAGACACGGACCCATCGCTCGTGCGTTATTTAATCGTTACAATTAATTATTACATGTACTCGTACAATACGGTTTTGTTTTTTTTTTTTCTTTTGATTTCAATTTTTCAGTAAACGTTTCAGAGGTATACGATAAATACACGAAACACTCGATAATCTCAAATGAACGAGAAGCTACTAGAGAGGTATTACTTCCCGTATCGAATATATTTCGACTATTTCCGATCGACGCGACTTTGTTGATCTGCGTGTTGGCAAAAATGTACAAATACAAAAATGTCCAAGTACAAAAATGTAAATTTACCATAAAGTTAATATAACGAAATACAGTTTACAATAAAAAAATGAAAATGTGCTTAATTAATAAGTTCATTAAATTTTATAATTACTAGGGATTATAAAAAATTAAGTTATTTATTATTTCATAATTATTTTTATTTCACTGTGATTACATGACAAGCATACAGTTAGTTTAGTTAGTTAGTTATATATTTTTTGAACTTAATTTTTGTATTTATATACTAAATCTCGTATCAAATATCAACGGTATATCCGATGATTACTTGAATATATATTATGTGGTATATATTTTTAGCATTTATAAGGAGGTAATCGTGATACAGTATCGTATTACGATTAATTAATTTTACATTATTATCGATAAGAATACAAACGCAATAAAATATGTTTTTGATTGATCTGAAAAACCAGCTGTGTTATAACAAGCCGTAGTTTAAAATGTTTCATTCTAAAATGGTCATATTTTATATACTAAATTACTTACGTTTTATTAAACTGGTTTTAAAAATTAATTAAGGCAGAAGTAATCTTGTCCAATAAAATAATGATTACACGACAAGTGTCTATATATTTTTTTTGAACTTTATTCTAGTATTTATCTACAAAATCTCACATTAAATATTAACGGTATATCCGGCTGCGACACGATTGAGCATAAAACACCTTTTTTGCGACACGATTGAGCATAAATTGTCGGCGTATCAAAGGAAATTGAAATACAAAAGAAAACCAACACGATTGAGCATAAAAAACTCTGCAACGTTGCCATTTTCAATTTTGAACTGTATCGTATAAAAACATTTATTTAAATAATTATAATAAATCAAAATATAACATGACAAAAAAATATCATGTTTTCATAGTCAATATTTAATATGCATGAAAATACTTATGATAGTAGTATAAATAATTAAATGTGCCATCGCCAAAATACTCAGTACAATTATTTGTCATAAATTGTAGATTTTGTTCTGTAGTTAAACATACAAAATTATCATCAGTCGGCATGTAAATGAATTGTTGACCCTTATATTTAAAACATTCTTCATTTTTTAAGTCACTTAATTGATGAATTGTTTCATCCAAAGAAGTTGGTAATTTAGGATAGGTCTGCTTCCGTTTATCATACATTGCTTTCCGTACATTTCTTACATTTTGATTGTTTAAATTTGATGTTGGAGAAGAATTTAAAAGTTCGGTGCGAATAATTTTAAGTGGCCGTGTGTAAATTGATTCTTCAGCTTTTCTTTTGCAATTTTCTCTTAAAACTTGCGTTTCTATTTTCTCAATAGAATTTTTATCGTGATTATGTTGTCCAGCAGTTTCAATCACTTTACGTTTATCGAAACCCGAGAACATTATTGCCGAACATTTATTATTAGTACACCTCCATCTCAAAAGATTGTCTTTTTTTCGCTCTCCAATTAATTTATACTTGTATAAATTAACTAGGGCCAATTCTTTGCCTCTTTCCGATAAAATAATTGTTATATCCATATTTTAAAAAAATAGAAAAACGCACTAAGTATACACGCACTATACACTACACAGGTGATCGAACACTGATATTATTTCTATAATAATTTTGGATTTGTATCTTAATTATCTTATATTTTCCCCCGATGCTAAATGTTTAAAACGTCGTTTTGCTCCGGAACTAATTTATTAATCGATAACATTGTCGATAAAATTTATAAAGCCGATAAAGCTCACGGCTCGCGTCAGATATCATAATAATTGGTGTAATAATACGAGAAAATAATAAATTACAAAATTTTGGCAACGTGAATGTGGCAACGTCGCATAAAATATTCTATGCTCAATCGTGTTGCTAAAAAGGTCTATGCTCAATCGTTTTATGCTCAATCGTGCTTTACCGGTATATCCATATCCCTTATCTATATCTGGGATTTTCAGCAATTTATAACGAGGTGATCACGATGCGATTAGTTTATTACACCATATTATCGATAAATATACGATTGCAATAAGATATGCTTTTGATTGATCTGAAAAAACCAGCTGGGATATTGAGTCATAGTTTAAAATTATTATATTTTACTTACTAATTTACTTACATTTTATTAAATTGAAATTGAAAATTAATTATGGCAGAAGTAATCTTGTCCAATAAACATATATGAAAATTATGTATGGATGGTTAATAAATACACAATTCATTAGCAACATAATTGTTTTTATCATATATTTTAACAACATTGATTTATGTATATTTGAACACTTTTGGTACTTGGAAATTTTTACCTAGACATTATTTATTAAAAACTGCGTGCAGAATATGTGTATATGTATACCTTAATGACTAAAATACTGAACCCCTCACTCTTCACTCAAAGCTTAGCTACTGGAAAACTGTCTCGTCTTTAAAATAATTCTTAAGAAAGTTTCCGGAATAATTTGACTATAAACGTAAGAAAACGCTAATGATTTAAATATTTATTATATGTTAAAATACAATTTCAATAGAACATTGTATTTAATAACGTTTATAACCATTATTATAATTAGTATCCATGAAGATCCAATCGAAAACATGGGCTCGTAAACAATCTCACAACGTACATATAAAAAAAAACGTGAGGTTAGTTACTTTAACAACAGCAATAACTTGCTGTGTGTAAACGCAGGGATGACGAATCAGAACGAAACGAAGGATATGTGGACGGGAGAAAGTCAGAAGGCTGAGAAACAGGCAGGGGCGTATTTAGGGGGGGGAGGGCGAAGGGGGCTATCGCCCCCTGAATACATATTTAATATATTTATATGAGTATGTGAGATAAACATTATAATTTTTTTTAATGTGGATTATATTATAATGAAAACAAATTACGCGTGTCTGTGAATACTGAATTGGGCTTTTTGTCGGGTCCATACTTAGTGAAAAATCAAATAAAACACAAGCGTAAGTTTCAAAACACAGACAGGTGTTAAAAAAGAACTACACAAAGTCGATTCTTAGTGGATCCGACATTAGATTAAAAAAAAACCACAAATATTAAGGATTCACCCGACTTAAATATTACCAAATTTTGACTTATACATTTTGAGCCTGAATTAAAGAAAACATTTGAGTCGCCCCCCCCCCCATATAAGATAGTATAAATACGCCTCTGGAAACAGGGCCATAGCAAGGGGGTGGGGAAAGGTGTCTATGCCCCGGGCGCAATTCCTGGGAGAGCGCAAAAATGAAATGTTGTATTTAATGTTAAAAATTACTATGGTCAATGTCGTAAATTTTGTTTACAAAATCTTTAACATCATTCATATTAACTTGTTTGTGTCAACGGGTTCCTTGCCGTGCGGTTGACCCGAATGACGGCAACACGTGCCCAAACTACCCAAAGGAATAAAATGGATTTCGTAAGACAGAACGGGTGACTTACTATAATTATAATAATAAAACAAATAAGACTATGCCCTTTTGGTAAATGACGGGCCGTAAAGCGCCGACGTACTATTACAAATCGATACTAAAGATATACAATATTAAGGACGGGCGCCCAAGGGGTGGGAAATGTAAATCTAATAATAATAATAAATAATAATAATAAAAATATGAATAAAAAAAAGTTAACAATAATTATTATGAACAACACCCGAGTTAGATCACGCTACGTGTCACCGGTTTCGAACATAAATACCTCGATCGGTCTTATGGTCTGTGTGGTTGCGCCCACGCGACCGTGCACACAGCACGTGCGACAGCCACCAAGACAGACAGATGTTGACGACTTCGGAAGCTCACTGGACGCGACCAACCTCGACGACGATGACACTGCCGATGGCTCGAATGGCGATGTGGAGACGACAAGCCACGCACACGAGGATGACGGACCACGGCAAAAGGGGTAATACACCCGGGGGTAACACGCACGACGGCAAGAGGTCCGTACCGCACGAGCTAACCCAACACGACAAACGGCAACGACCTGTTTTTGTCGCGAGATATCACCCGAGCCAGTCAAAGGCCGGGAGGGGAAAAAATGCTATCGCCCAGACCCATACATATCCAAAAGTCAGATAACAATGACTGGCCCGAACCGGCACGGCGTGTATTAATTGAACATAACTAAAGCAAACATTCAAAATAATTTCTTATAAGCATAATATTTTTAAATTAAAAATACATAAGGGCGCATTTTGACGTATCGCCCCGGGCGCAATGTTTGGTTGCTATGACACTATCGAGAAATAAATAATTCGGGTGATTTGTGCATACGTTCATAGGCATAACGGGAAATCAATTGTTGCACTTACTTGAGATACGTGTCCGGAATCCCTAAGTCTGAACTTTGGTTATCATCTGTAGCCGTACGGCAATGTGGCCGATCGTCGACGAATGAGACGACGAAAGGTGCGTAACCATGGCTGCCGAGAGAATAAAAACTTAAGCAATGAAAACTAAAGCGTGTGCAATACTGAAAGTACAGCCTTACGACTGCTCGTTGAGTCAACATTTCGGCTAACATTTTGACACTACGCACAACTGACAGGCCTTTCATTGCGTTAACAGTGGTTAAAGTGGGAGGGATGGAGTAAGACAGAATCTCCCTTCTTATGCGTCTCCGTGTAATTTTAGTCTCCAAAGTTCGGGAGAACGCTAAACGAAGATAATAATTTGTACATAAAGTACAAAATATATTATTATATGAATTTTATTGTTAATAGACAAATCTCAGAACTTTATACGCTAAAAATGACTTAAATATGCGCATACATATGTGATAAAAAACATATGCGGTATAATATGCAGTAAAATTTGGAAAATATGCAAAAATAAACAATTAATCGAATAAAATACAATTTACAATTTATAAGGTGCATGGGAAAAAAAAGTAAATTCAATTTAAAAAAAATAAACGCTGCTCACTTGTGTATTGTATATATTTATGAGTATATATATACTTAAGGTTATTAAGTTTAATAATATATTAAGCTATACAATCTTCATTAAATCTTTAATCTTCTTGAGTATCAATTTACAAATACAGTTAATTAGGGCTGGGATTTTAAATGCACTAAAAACCCCGAAAACGTCAAAAAAAAAAAAAAAATGCTTTTATGACCCAAAAACTCTAAAAAATGCGCTACATTTTTATTTTTAATAATTTTAGTGGGAATGAAATTATATGAATTATAATAAGAAGTTAAAAGACGGAAAAACTCAAAAAATGCATTATAAAAATGACTTAAAATGTATTCAAAAAATATATTACAAGTGTATTTAGTATTGGTAGAAATCTAAGTTGTACACACAGGTAGATGTCATAGACTTGTATTCAGTGCCGCAACTACACATATGGGGCTAGTGTGGAAATCTGAATTTGGGGCCTAAATATTTTTTCAAAAAAATATTTACCTACTATAAACAAAATATGTTAACTGGGTGTTTATATTATGGAAAGTAGTTTAATGGATTTTTGATTTTAACGGTCTTAAAATTTTTATAGGTGTAATTCACAGTTTTTCACAATAATAAAGTTAAATATAGAACTATGGTATGTATGCAATTTTTTGTATAGATTTACAGAGCAACTATAGGTAGTATTGAACAATTTTAAATTTACTTTACAGTTTAGTTTTAAAATTTGCAAAATGTAATAAATTGTATAGATAAAGCACAATCACAATAACAGTCAACAAAAACTATAAGTAAAATAGTTCTGTTCAGTGGCGGTCAAACGGGGGGGGATGAGGGGGATAGATCCCCCCCCTATGGCTTTTTTTTCCTTTATATTTATAACAATTACATTTATGTTTATTGTACTATAATAATGTTAATGTATTACATTTTGTTTTAATTTTTCTTAAAATAACGCTTATGAGGCATGAGCGTATATTATTATCTAGATTCTAGACTCGTTCTAGGAACAAGGCTGTTATTATTATTAATATTTAGTAATTAGTTGCTTATACAAAATATACGGGAATTACCTAGCTCGGTGATCGTGAATAACAACACACTCCTCCCTTGACCGGCCCATCGGTAAATAATACGTAGCTATGTCATTATAGTTGGCCAAATTCGTCGATTATTATTACGTTTGTCACAATATTTTGTTACACAGACCACAGTGTTAACTGTCGTCCTGTTACTCGTGTCGCGTACAGTCATACTGTGTGCGCATTATATATTTTTATGACTGCTATAAATTGTGATTGTGATAATGTATATATATATATATATATATTTGTTAATTGTGTAATTTTATTATTCTAGAGTCGTCTCAATGGTTTGGCCACTATGGCTGTTCATCGGGGAATTATAAATATAACATCCAATTAAGTGCTGGATGAATTAGCAAAAAAAAACAAAAAAATAGATTTAATAATATAATACAAATATTGTTAATATTAGTAATATTATATACCTACCTATATGCTATAAATAAAGTAACGATTTACCTGAATTTAAAAAAATTGATATTAGGCATAACCATAAATTATATTTTAATGATTAATAGTAGTGCATATTAAAAAATCAGCCACATCCCCCCCCATGACAAAATCATTTGACCGCCACTGGTTCTGTTGAAAGTACCGACAATTTGAATTCATCCACAAAATATACATTGTTATATTAATAAAACTATATAATATTAATTGTAGATAAAAATAAAATTATTAAACCGTATAAACAATACATTTTTATAATAGTTATAAAATACAATTGTAAATACATTGTATAATTTGTACTACAAATTTGTAACTTATCTAACAAAATTGTTTTTTTCTTGCTTTTACGTTTGAAAAGTTGTTAATGATTTTTTTTATATTCAATATGGAAATGCCACTGAACCCATGTGCCGTCACATGTTATCGCGTCACGGGAAAAAAGTATGGGATATAGATTTATACAGTATTTTAATGTATCAGCGCCACACTAATGTCACCTCATGCGTGTCACGTCACATTTCCTAGCTCACGCGTGATAGCACGTTTGGATTTTCTAACATCACACACATTTTTGACTCACGTGTCATTACGAATTTAGTCTATTTAGAAAAATATTTATTTTTAATAATGCCGTGTATATAATCAAATTCTTCTTTGTCATTCGGAAATGCATGTGAAATCGTCTTGGATCTTTTCGCAGTTCTCGGACTAGACGATGGAATTATCCCATTATTAACTTTTTTTTATTAATATCGTGTACCCAGCACGATCGGGTAGATTTTTTAATGTGTTCGTGCAAAACTGCAAAAACAACTGCAATTTCTAATTCTTCTTTCCACTCTGAACTACTTGAAGTTACTATATCCGTTTTAATTTTACTTAAGAAAAAAAACTTGTGTAACAGACCTAAGTACACATCTTACACCACAACACAGTGACTAGGAACTAAATTTTAATATGATAATGTGACTAGTTTATTTCTAAGCGTGATATCACGGATTCAATATGCCAACATGACAGCACATGAGTTCACGTAACGTGACTATAGTCTGTTCCCACCTGTAACCGAAGAATACGAATAATGACAAACAAGGAAATGCCAAATTTAGGTCTCTGGATATTTCGACAACTCCATATCCCACGTATAAAAATTTAAAACCCAAAGGAAAATTGTGTGTTTATCAATAATTTATTTTTATATACGATTAATGTGCTTTGGTGGTTCGTCGTCCGATAACGTAAACCGTAGACCATGGACCCGCATTAATTCTCTACAATTTCTGTTCTAAGAATTAGTATTTCCATTGGGTTATAAATTGATTCAATGATATTGTATTTGGTCATTGGCAACAAATTAATAATAACAAGTTAGGTATTTTATTTGATTATAATTAAAAATATTTAATAATATGATAAATCTGATTTTTATTTTTATCATTTTACTTCAGAAAAAATTTCTACAACCAGAGGTATAATAATCAGGGCTTGCATTTGAAAAAAAAAATGTTTTACGTTATTTACAATCAAAACGTTATACAAATTTTGAGTTTATCGTTATTCAAAATTTAAACGTTATTCAACTTTTGTGTTTATCGTTATTCAGAATTAAAACGTTATACAATTTTTGCGTTTATCGTTATTCATAATTAAAACGTTATACAATTTTTGCGTTTATCGTTATTTAAAATTCAAAAGCATTTAGATACCCGTTTTAAAAGTAAACTGCCGCAATTTAAAAGTGACTATGACCTTTTTTTGGGGACATAATTTCCCTATTCTGAGTTTTAAGTAGGTATTGTATAATACCTATTATCGCATATATTTGTGTATGTTAAAGATCTTTTAGCACATATTTGATTGTTTTTTAATGCAAATAATTCCGTGCTATAATGATAACTGATTTTTCAGATTTAAATTATCATATAAAGTCACTAATAAAACCCCACGGCAAAGTTAATTACTGATATATCATGTTTTCCACAATAATTATATGCGAACCATGTAAATAGTATAATATTGCTAAAATGTTGTATAACCAAGTATGCTTCAAAACGAATTAAAAAGAAAAGGAGGTGTAGAAAATAAAAGAGATAAAAATCGTAGAGTTCTTAGAAGAGAGCAGAACATGTGTAAAATTAGATAGTATAATACATACATATTACAATTTTAAATATTATTTAAGAACGTCAAAAAAAAAAGGTGGTGATTGTCGTGTCGGTTCTTTCAAAGTTGAGGTAATTGTTTATTTGGAACTTGGATATAATCATGTGGGCCGTTAAGGGCCGCAAAAACCGGGTGTGCAGAGTGTGTCACGCACACGAGCCCCAAGGGTTACATACATTTGGAGGGTCCCCTAGTCTCAGTCTAAAATAAACTACACTTTACAAATACCAATTATTTAATAATATTATTATTTTATGATTAAAAGAAACTAATTTTAAAATTCAGGTAAGGATGTTATAATATTTTAGAGTAATATAATATTTATTTAACAATGCGTCGATTGAGTATTTGAGTAGATATACATCATACCTACCTAAACTACTTAAACAAATTTATTACATAAATATGTAGTGAAGTATAATATACAACAGTTGTAGGTATTTAATTTGATATATATATATATATATATATACATATATCATACAGTAACTGATGTGAAACGTGTTTTAAAACCTAAAAACATTGATACTTATAAATAAGACGTACAACAAAAATAAATCCTAGGAAGGGGCCTAATATAATTACCACACACGGACCTCCTATTTTGTAGTTTTGGCATTGGGACCGCTGTATTCAATTTTTCTCGGGCCGGTCAGATTATGCTTTTCCAGCCCTGCTAAAAAATTACCTAAAAACTAAAAAATTCCAAAAAATGCAAAATAAACTTTCTTATTCTCATTCAAAAGTACATAAAACAAATTTGTGACAATACGAGCATCACACAATAAGCTTTGGAAAACAATGCAAAGTGCATCAAAATTCCAGCCTTTACCCATTACAGGTAATGAACGATTATGAATTGGTAAATTGACGAGAAACTACTAGAGGTACTACATTCCGTATCAAATATATTTGATTATATCCATTCGATGTGACTCTGTTATTCCGGCAAAAATGTCCAAATACAAAAATGTTCATATACCAAAATGTTAAAATAACACAATATAATTTACAATAAAAAAAGTGAAAATGTGCTTTATATTATAAGTTCATTCAATTATATAATTACAAGGGATTATAGGAAATTAAGTTAGTTTTTTAGTTTAATTAATATTTTATAATTATTTTAATTTCACTGTGATTACCAGGGGCGTATTTAGACTGATTTATAGGGAGGAGGGGGGCGACTCAAATATTTTCTTTAATTCAGACTCAAAATTTATAAGTCAAAATTTGGTAATATTTAAATCGGGTGAATCCTTAATACTTGAATATTTGTGTTATTTTTTTAATCTAATGTCGGATTCACTAAGAATCGACTTTGTGTAGTTCTTTTTTAACACCTGTCTGTGTTTTGAAACTTACGCTTATGTTTTATTTGATTTTTCACTAAGTATGAACCCGACAAAAAGCCCAATTCAGTATTCACAGACACGCGTAATTTGATTTCATTATAAAATGATCCACTTTAAAAAAAATTATAATGTTTATCTCACATACTCATATAATCGATTCCTTAAATATGTATTCAGGGGGTGATAGCCCCCTTCACCATCCCCCTAAAATACGCCCCTGCCTGTTTCTCGGCCTTCTGACTTTGACATGGCAATAACATGACAAGCATATAGTACTTATATATTTTTTCAAAACTTTTTTCTAGTATTTATTTGCAAAATCTCGCATCAAATATCAACTGTACATCCATATCAATTGAATATATATGTGGTATATATAGGATTTTCAGCATTTTCTAATGAAATGATCGTGATTATTATTTTTTTTACAATATTATCGATAAGATATTTAAGTATAAGTGTTTTTGGTTTCTACAACGTTTACAATTCTATTACCTAAAGATATTTTACTATTACTATGTCTCTGCGCTGTATGTTTTAACAGTAAAATAACTGTAAACGATATTTATAGTTTATATTACATTACTCTGATAACAACAGCAATGTCCACATACTCAGTGTCTAAATGTATATAACTGTAAACAACTAAATTACTTAGTAAATTCCAGTAACTATTATAACTGTACAATATTTTAGAACTAGGTTAATATTATGTATGGTTAATTGGACGTGGAGCCAAAATGTCGCGTGCAAATCCATGTGTACTGTTAAGGCGCGTCCAGACGAAGCAGCTTTTGTTGCGCGGCAAATATGCGTCCACACGGTGCGGCATTTATTTCCCGATTTGTATTAAATCAGTTAGCGCTAAAATGTATATACCTACTTAAAAAATAAGTACTTATGCAGAGCGGCTTTGCCGAAAATACGTCCACACACACGCGGCATAGACGAGCGGCTTTCCTTTGATGTAGACCGCTTATTAGGCCGATCGGAAATTATGCCGCGAGACATCAAAAAAAAATACATGTATTTATGTATTCACACTCATGCCGCGCTTCAAAAGCTGCTCCGTCTGTACACGCCTTTATATTTTAGTTAATCGGCAGTCGATATAATTTAACACAATTCAAATCAAAATTAAGTTCGATTCAGATTAATTCATATGCATATTTTACCTATATCTTTATCTATTGTATTGTGTAATATACTTGCAAAATATTAAAATAAAGGCATAAAGCAACGTTATGTAAAACGAATAAAAAAAAAGTAATACCAATAATTAATGATATCCAGGTGAGTTGAATGTTCATATTTACGTATATTTAATTTTAATTAAGCCTCAAAGAAAAATTATTATGATTTATTTTAAAAGATTTCAGATTCAAGTGCTACAATTATTTCAAATGGTCATTTGACTAGTGATGAAACTGCACACACTAGTTACCAGCAAGAGTGAGTTGTTGTTCAATTATTTCTATATTAAAATATTGTATAGGTATATTTATATTATATCTGTCACTCTTGATCATGCACCATGTCAGTATACAATAGTATACCAATGCGCATGACTCCCATTTTTACTATTTTATAAAATATTAAATTTTCCAATATTTGTTATAATAATAGTTTAGTACTAATCAGGAGCGTACCCAGGAATTTTTTATGGGGGGGGATCCAAAATTTTTATTTTATCTGTTCTCTAATTATAATTATAGTTTAACTCAATACCAATAAATTATTGTTAATATCCTATAGTATGGTTTATACATTATAGGTATATTATATAATCTATATTATATAACTTTGTACATTGAAGATAATGGGAAATTAAAATACACTATATATTATTATTATACTATTTACTATTAAACCGTTCAGTATGTAGAAATTTCAATGGGGGGGGGGGCAAGACCCGACCCCCTCCCTTGGGTACGCTCTTGGTACTAATAATGATGTAGTACTTGGTACTATATCTAATCAGTAGTAAAATAATTAATAATCACTACCGTCTTGTGATTAAATAGATAATATAATTATAATACCATTAAAATAATAAATATAAAAAAAAAAACTTATTTATTCCTAAAAAATAGTTTACTTGTCAATAAAATAACTATTTTTACTATATAATATGATTTTTAATGTCTAACTACATTTTATCGTAATTAAATATTTCTCTAAGAAAAATGTCACTTTTAACTGCACCATTTACAAAATATATACCGTACATAATATTCTAATAGAAAATGTAATATAAAATGTGTCCTGAGCATACTTGTTAAATATTAAAATTTAAATACTTATTATAATATTTTGTATTTAAAAATATAAAATAAAAAATGGTCGAACAAGATTTTTAGTTTGGTTTTTAGATTTGAAGAAATCGTTAACAAGAGTAACGTTGTAAATTTTATCGACAAAAAATAATTAAAGATAAGAAAAATAATATTTCCCGTATATCTTAAATCTATTAGGCTATTTATATTTTCGGACTAGGTCATTTCGCCGCCGTACTATTCGCCGCAATCATTTCGCCGCCACCGTTTCGCCGCCGTTCATTTCGCCGCGGACGTTTCGCCGCCATTCATTTCGCCGCCGTTCATTTCGCCGACGGACTATGCACCGCCGGACCATTTATCGCCATCGTTTTTCCGTTATCTTATTTTTTTTTCTCGTAACGTCAATAAAATAATTAATAATCTTCTTCTTCTTCTATATACGAGTAAATAAAAAACGAATGCTGTTTGTATGTCTCGCTAAAACTCGAGAACGGCTGGACCGATTCAGCTCATTTTGGTCTTAAATTATTTGTGGACATAAATGTTTGTGAGCAGATTTGTCGTAAGAAGATAGGCTAATTTAAATAGGATTAAATTTGGTACTTTTTATTCATCGGTTTTTAGTACGTTAAGGTTAGGTTAGGATTATGTATTAATTGATTATATTAATCCACCGTATTATGTCAAACTTGGTATAACTTAGATACTTTATTAGAGTTAAATCATACACTTACGTACAAACAGCACTAGATCCGCGATCTACCCTAACCTGATAATATACTGCTGTGAATCAGAATTTTTATTCCGGGCAACAGAAAACTTAAATCTAGAACA
>NW_020273520.1:31770-61812 GCF_003268045.1 Sipha flava
CCCCCCCCATGACAAAATCATTTGACCGCCACTGGATGAAACTAAACTAAAAATTAATACCTTGTAAAAAAAAAAAAACACAATATACTCATAAAAGTGTATAAGTATATTTATATTACATTTTAGAATTAGTGATACCACCGATAACGACTTATTTACGATTAATAAATATAATCTAATTTTATTAGGGCAACAAACGTACGGAATTAAATATGATTTACTTAAATTTCTACTAAAACGATATAATTTAAAATATAAATTATGAATTGAAAAATTTAAAATTTTTAATATACATGGCATTCATTTTTTAAGTAACTCCGATGGGTCAATTGTCCAAGAGTCCAAATCAAGGTCTAAAAAGAGAAAAAAATTTCCAAGAGGCCAATTTTGTCAACAAATATTAACTGTGGGTCAGCTGAACCCCCCCCCCACCTAGATCCGCTCCCTGGGCGCATACGATGCGATTGTTGTGCGGTTATTATTATCGTTATTTGTGTATTATTCGATTATCAGTCATTTACTGACGTTTACTGGATTTTTTGGTTACCTTTTTAAAATGTCGAGTTCATCTAGTGACGAAGAAGACATTTTTACGTACTATTTGTACACAAAGCGTGTCGTACTGCACACGATTTTAGTCCCTACCCGAACGCGTTCTAAATGTTTGGATAAAAGAAATTATGTACCCGAACGCGTTGTACTCGTTTTTTCGTACATAGAAATCGTTCCATCACCGTTGTTGCGCGCGACGCGATCGCGGTCCATCAGGTGCTGCCACCTATCGGCGGTCGTCGCGAGCGGCTAACGAGTGCAGTGAGTCTCGAGGTCGCGGCTCGCTATGGGCACGCTGACGAACAGCGAGCGTGAGCGTCCGGGCGTGCCGTTCTCATCCGCGCATGGGCGTGCCATCGCTCCGTCGCTCCGTTCCGGGTCGTTCCTGGTCCGGAACCGGTCGAACGCACCGCGGCGCAAACCCACCGCCGTTATGGTGCGTGCCATCTCTCCGCCGCTACCGCACTCCGTCGATACCGCGAATTACCTCACCACCACCGACCACTACACTACGACCGAACAGCGCCGGCGTAACCACCACCGCTCCACCACCGCGTCGTTGTTGCACGTTCACTAACCGTCTCCGTCAACGGGCGTTCCCTCGTCGCTCCGATGACGCGCAAGTGGGTTCCCGCTTCTTTTCCGATTCGCTATCGATCACCACTGCGACCGCTTGCGTTTCAATGTATGACTTTATACAGTTGATCGATCGAGAAAGCTGCTACGGGCATACTTACAATTAATAATATTAAATGTATCTACAATTAATTCGATCAGTTTTCACCAAATATCGATAATAAAATACTGATAAAAACATATTTATTAAACAATTTATAAATTTATTGCGGCACACAGGTCGATAACCACTGGTTTAGATGGTTTGAATTATTTCATAATGTTAATCTCTATGACCTATGCACAGTCTGATATATGCGAGTTTCTTTAACATTATTATTTCATTAATTAAATTTTTTTTTATCTTTACACAAACTGGTGTAGTTACTATTAATTAGAAGTCTACGAGGAAAAACGATAATAGTCAATATTCTTAAACTGTTTAGTTTTGCAATTTTAGGCTAGGGCCACACGAGCGTACAAAATGCGTCGATACGCACGTACTTTTTGACGCACGTCGTAGGACTATACTATCGGTGATGGGAGCAGACACACGAGTAACGCACGTTAAAAATAACGCACGTTAATACGGACGTCAAATTTTATCGACGTATTATCTCTTCGACGCACGTACAACGGACGTCGAAAATATCAACGCCAAAATTAAATTTGTATCGTTTTTAAATGTGAACGTCAGCTGCGTGGTCACACGGGCGCACTTTCGTACGCAGTACGCACGTTAACCAGACGTTTCTAACCACCCGTCCACGTGTGTATACTTTATACAAAAAATAATAACAAATTTTTAACGGACGTCATATCGACGCTCGTGTGCCCGCTCAAGTGCGCGCGTTAAATAGTACGTCCGTCGCAACGCGCGTACTTAGTGGCCCCAGCCTTAAGTTTCAAATTGATTAAAAAAAAAAAACCACATATAAAGTGAATCAATTTTTTTATTTGTATTATTCTTTTAATTTCGATTTAAATTATTTCAAAACATCGATTTATATCCAAAAATTGCCCATTACTGTATACGAGTACATCGTCCAAACGATAAGTTTTATCAAAGTAGAACAAATTGAAAAAAAACAATTTTGACGGAAAACAAATGTCATAAAATATTTTCTACACCACAGAGCGTGTTTTATTAATGTCAAGAAAAATATACTTACATATCGTGAATGTGACTATTAGTGATTAGCTGTATAGCAATAAACTATTTTAGTGCGTATGATATATATTTATAAATATTTGTCTGGCTTTATTATTGTAGTTAATCGTTATACTATAATTATACGAAAACTTAATATTTCCGTCTACCCGATGTATGGTATTTGTAATTGATTGGTAAGTGTGTGATACGATATTCAAATAACCCATTATTACTAATGAGGCATCGATAACGACCTACTTTAAAACGAGAAACAGAAAGAAAAATACAGATTAAACGTTCATTAAAAAATGCTTTTTAATGCTCGATTAATTCCAATTTAACTAGACTAGAAACTAATTTAAAATGATTTAAGTGGTCGTGTATTCTGTATGAAGTACATATATATGAACGTGACGGATACGTACATATTTGTTAATCTGCTGGTCGTTTTATGTAGTCTAATAATTTGTTCTTTACCAATCCTACTGTTTAACGTCTATGCTGATATAGTGAAACCGTATACATTGAAATAACCTTTGGAAACTGTAACCACATGAAACAAGAATATTTTAATTATAAAAAGGGTGAATACAGTAGCAATGTTCATAACGAATACAAATTTTTTTCTTGGGAATTTTAATGTATCACTTTCTAAAATACGCTCAGTAACATTTTGTAGCTGATACATTAAATCATTTCAAGAATAAAATGTACAATAATGTGTACAGTAACTTGAATTTTGTTCGTATAACTATATGTACAACCATGCGTATTCTTTTATATGTGTATACATGTGTGATGGCAACCATATCACCGCATTATGCGCATTGTTCGTATATATATATATATACATGTCATAGGCGTGTTTATGGGAAGGGCCGGATGGGAACTGGCCCCCCGTGGAATGTGCCTCCAACAAAACATGCCAGGATAATAAAAGGCATGTGATCTATACTCATTACCTACCGATAGTTTCATTAGAGTACCGTATACTTTTATACAGTAGTACAATGTACGTGTTTTTATTTGAGTTTTAAATGTATTTTTATTATTCATGTTTAAAAAAAAAAGTCTCATGATTTAAAAATTTGTTGTGCCCCCTCGGCCACTTAAGTCTACGCTTATGATATATATTTTTAAACACCCTCGACCCATGAATAATATTGTTTATTCAGGTGCATTACCTACACACACAATGAACAAATACAGAGTCCTGCAAAGTTTACAGTCATCGAAATACAAAACATCAATACATTTTTTAATTGAAAATTAATTATAATTGTTCTATTAACTACAATATAACAAAAAGAATATCTTAAAACTATTTAACTGAAATTATGTATGGTACATGCCATACATAATACATATGGTATATATATACATATATATACGGACACATATAAGTTAAAATATTGGCTATCGAATATACACTTATAAGATATACATCAGAATACCAATCCTAGTTTAGTATAAATATATTCAGTAGCACAAAAATGGGGGGACTGATTTTCCTAGTACTAAAAAAAAAAAAAATTTTTTTTGAAATAGCCAGAAAGAAATATATACTTATCATGAAAATTGTAATACATATATATATATGTAGTATATATCAAATTGCGATGAAATCATGAAAATTTTAATTTTTGGCTCTAGGAGGTATAAAAAAAATCTTGATTTTGATATATGATAAAAACTATGTTCAAAATTTCATTCTCCACATCCAAGATAAAATATAATGTACGCCGCTGTCTATTCTGATCAGCCATGAACGGTTGCGATTTTTTAAATAGCATTTGCTATTTATTTATATACGGAGCGGATTCTGACTGAAATATGAAAGACAAATCCGCGATGATTGCTATGTAAATGTCCATTGGAAGCATGGAGATTAAATTTAGCTACAGGGCACCCTTAGCGGTTTTGGGGATGAAGCAAGTGAGGCACCACCTCACTTGTAATTCTCGAAAGTTAAAAAAACGTTTGTATACTTTATATTTGGTATTGAGATTTTCGAATATCAACTGCAAATTTTTTTTATTATTCAAATAATATATAAATTAGATATAAGTATTAGAATTCAGCTGCAAATGTATAAGCAACACTTTGGAATATTTAAGGCCGTTCACATGGATGGGTTCGGTAAACATTTATAAACACGCGTTCCGTACGCTTGGACTGCGATGGAAACATCAATGCACACGTTGTACCGATGACCCTACGATATTTAATAATATGATAGTGGTAATCAACAGTTAACCGCTACTATCGATAAAGGCCAGTTGGAGTCGGCAGCCGCCGTCGCTTATAATTATGTATGCGAGCAGGGCCGTAGCAATTAAATATTACGTCCGGGGTGAAACTTCAAAATGCGTCCTTAAGTATTTTAATTTATAAAAAAAATTCACTAAAAAAATCGAATATTTTTTAAAGACAATATAATTTCTTTATAATTATATAAGAGTTCGTTAATTGTATTTATATCTATAACTTATTAAAATATAAATATACATTATAGTTATAAGTATGTACATAGGTATAACATAATTAAATTTATAAGTTATATAAGTAAATACATAAATACATAATATTACTTTTAGTTATAAGTAATAAGTTATTACGTATATATCTGTGGCGAGAACCGTCTACGCCCGCTCATACAATACGTAAAATTAACGCGAATAATCCATACGCGAGATGTCGTTGGAAACGGCGACGTTTTGCCGCTCGTTGGCCGCTGGGTAAATTAAATTGTTTACAATAGTGATGGGATATTTTGTTCTTTTTGGTGAATCGTTCCTTTCGTTGCAGGTCCACAAAAGGAACGATTCCAAATGACTCGTTCCATCGTTCCTTTCGATACTTTTTGTTATCATTACTTATGTGTGTGCCCGCACAGAACCTAATCACTGTACACTCCTCTTGATAGTGCTGCCTTCACCGTCTCAATAATGGCATTGTCGACCTGGAAAGTAGTTGCGAATTCGAGCGGTCAACATCTGTGGTATAAAAGTGCATCACCGGTCACTGTGCTATTGAACTTACTTTTATTATTAATAAATGCCTTTATCTTGTGATAATACTCATATCGTACAAAATACAAATGTAGAACAATTAGTTGGTAGAAATGTTGCATCTAAAAGAACCGAGTAAGTGCGATCGGAACGATTCCCTCCTTTCTGGATTCGCACGAATAGTGCGTAATCGGTGCATGATACGAATCACGAATATGAAACGATTTGATTTTGGACCTATGAACCTAGAAGGAACGTGTAGGTGAAATCGTTCTGTTTCGTTCCTCCTCTAGACTCGTTCAAAAGTAACGATTCGTTCGTGAACGACCCATCACTAGTATACAGCCTCACTACTCGCCAGATGGGGACAATTGTGCTCACACAACTAGGCGCTGTTGTCGTTATAAATATTACATGCATATAGCTATCTAGTTGTTTACAAATGTATATGTCATGGGTATAAATAAACTGTTCGTGGTCGGTATATAAATTAACGATAATTTTAATATACAAATCTGTATCCAAGTCTATCGCTTGTTATCCATGGCTATCTCAGCGCAGATGTATAGTTATTTATTATTATTATCATTTATGATTTATGAGTTTATTTGTTCATGTAATTGTGTGGTCGTAGAATTTGATATTTGGTCGTTTTATATAAAAATATATGACGAAACCGACACGGAAATCGAACAAATTCGTATGTCCACGGTTGTAAGGGGCTCGTATTTTTCGTGTAAATTTCACGTATCTATCAAAAAAACGATGTTCAATCGAGAGTGGTTTCACACGCGGATAATATTAGTTTCGAGTGCTGAGTAAATTTTCAAAATATAGTTCGCGCGTGCGCGCGTATGTGTGTGTGTGTGTGTGTATGTAAGTGTACATCTAAATTTAAGGAAAGATAAATGAAAAATGGTACGCAGAACAATGAATAACAATAACACCGTATATAGTGCTCGTATAGTATTGCATAATATTGTGTCATTAACCCTGTTGGCCTTGTTGACTGACACGAAATATAAAAACACACATTAAGGTAAAACTAATAGCTCCCTGGAGTATCATTCGGAATCTATAACTACAAATAAGATACGTTAAATACTTAATGTAACTAAAAATATACACACTAAATATTATTATGAATACTAAGAATTTTGATCGACTGCATATTTCCATTGATGCAGTAGAGGTTCTTCTAGAAAAAAAAAATACTTGGTAGATAATAATCTTGAATAGCGCTTGTTGCAAAATTAAGTTTTTTCTTTTTTCAATTTTTCGTTCCCACTACCAAAGGAAAATATTTTAATAAAATGTTTGGTTTAAACACATATTAGGAAAATAATCAAATAAATTACCATTTTTAATTTTTGCATCGTTATCATAATTATAAATAAAACAATAAAATGTCATGTTAAATCAAATGTTCTTCAACATATTAAACGTTTTAAATAAAGCTTAATTTACAAAAATAACTTTATTCAAAAATATTTTATATTTTGGCCTTGATAAAATAATTGTAAACCCAAATCAATGAGAACCCGATGTTATCGGAATCTCGGTACCCCGCGGTCTTGCGCACAAAGTAAGGGATGAAAAGAAGGTTGTAGATACATAATGACGAGGTCCGAGGAGGCGTTTCGGTCGATCGCAGGCGATAATAAATAAGTGGCTTTCAGTATTTTTCTTACAATACATCATGTATCACATTGTACACATTTATGGCCGGGGTCTTCGGCTCCAAGGGTAAACTACCCTGTCCCGACCGAAACAGCGCCGGAACATAATATATTATATACAAATTGTGCTACGTAGACCCACCGCGCCGTCGCCATAAAATATGTCCAAGGTGAAACCTGCTCTTTTACGCTTTTGTCCGCTTGTGATGCCGACACAAACGCATTTCACAAACTCAAAAACCGATGCGTATGCGTAGATAATTTACCATACCCTCTCGGATGTTGCACATAACCCTCGTTATTTTTTTTCCTTTGAACGCCGACTCCTGCAGGGCTCCTACGCAGTACTTAACAATAAAATGTCACGTATGCATTGGAATTCGAATTTTGACCACACATACGAGTATGTGTGCAGCCGCCCCGGCTCGTCAGGGGAGACTTTAAGAGTGCTCGTAAATAATTACTTTTAACAATGTACAGAAATATTTGTATTTTTATTAAAAATATGTTATAGCGTTTTCTATATTTATTGTTATAAATATAAGGCCATAAAATATAAAACCTATAAACAGTTATTTCGTTGGAAACACCATTTTTGTAATTTCGGCGACGGTCGCCGTTTCAGTAAAACTGACGTCCTACAAGTTCAATAGTAACATGTAATGCGATAGAAAGGCGGTAAGCAACGGCGGCGGCGCGGTTCGGTCGGGGTATAATGGCGGCGGATGGGCAGCAATGCAGCGATATAGCAACGCGAAGACGCGCGTGAACGCAACAATGGATTGGCGGTGGAGAGGCGGTTATGTAGCGTCGACGCACTGGTCACGGTCGGAGTGGTACAGTGATGGTGGGTGGTGGTGAGATGGCTTTGGACAGAGTTGGTGCGCGACGCGGAGAGATATCGCTGCAACGTACTGGCAGCGACAGTGGGATGGTTCGTGTTGGTGCGAAATCAAAGTAGCAACGGAGCGGCAACACGTAATAGTGATCCGTAGTGGTAGGCCAAGGACCGGTGGTCCACGTTCGCACGACAGTCACCGACAGATAGCAGCACGTGATGGACTTTTTGTTAACGCGAGCTAATAACGACAAAAAGAGAAACAAATCGATAATAGTAGTATCATTGATTATCAGAGCAGTAACAACCAAATATTGTGCTCGGGCCGAAACTTCAAAAGGCGGCATTATGTATTTTAATTTAAAAAAACTCACAAAAAACTGAATATTTTTTATAAACGCTATATAAATAATAATTTTTCCTTATAATTATGTAAGCGTTGGTTAATTTTTTTTTAATCCATAACTTATTAAAATATAAATATACATAAAAATAATTTTTATACTATTATTTTTTGAATCTACTTATAATTATTATAATTAGATTCATAGATATAACATAATAATATTTATAAATTATATAAGTAAATATATAAATACATAATATTATTTTACTTATAAGTAATAGTATAAAATTTACATTTTTTCATTTTCGCGCTCTCCCAGGAATTGTGCCCAGGGCGTAGGCTCCTCTAGCCCCCCCCCTTTCTTGTTACAGCCCCGTTGATTATAGAATAATCATAAGTTTATACTGTATGGTAATCAATGGCAGTAGCCAGACTTAGTGTTCAGAGTACGCAAAAAAGTTACAAAATCGAAGAATAATAGCAGTTCCCATGAAATAAGAATATAAATTATCATTTCCATAACCATTCGGGGTATGCAATTGCCACTTTCTATACGTCTACGCATCAATAAAAAATTAGTTCAATATTTTACATGCCCGTTTAATGGTGTGTAATTAGATATACATATATGATAACAATAAACTCAATTATTTTCATTGTGTTTTTCAATTGTGTGTGGGTAAAAATAAATTTCAAAACACGAGTATGAATTGGAACAAAATTGAATTTTTTTGAGTCATAGGTAATTTGAACGTATCGGTAACCCGAACGATCCATTTCCAAATTTCCAAATTATCCTACGGATTATCGCGACGTTACTAATATTCCATGTAATCTGATGTGTATTTATTTACTGGTAAATTTCAGACGCGTAAAAGATTGGTTCCGGGTGCTGGGTAAATTTCAAGAAGTATGGTTTGTGATGAGCTACGCTGCTGGCCCGGCGGTGTAAAGACGGCAGCGCAGCGATGTCGACGAACGATGCGAGCGTAATTTTTCACGAAATTTAAAATATATATTATAATTTATTTTAGTTCTACCGGATGTATTAAATTTACATTTATGCATTTGGCCTTCACACACAACAAATCCTAAGGATGAGGATGAAAAAAATAAATTTTTAAAAATCAATCAAGCGATTTATAACGTAGACGGTTTGTTTACACTTATTCACTCATCATGACGTCACGCAGTTGTTTTTCAGTTTCTCGTTATGCCAAAAATTACCGTGTTTGGTTTCGACGTGCGTGGACCAATGTCTAAAAACGTTGGATGAAAATGCATTAAACTCGAAATCAATGCTTGATTGCTTTCAGGAAACGAATCTGAGGCATGTAGTCCGATAAATACGCAAACATTTTCTAAATAGGTTGGATAAATTGAAAGCAACAAATTTCTTTTAATTTTGTAATTTTCGCCAAAAAATAAAAAAAATAAAAATAAAAAATGTGGGCAAATTTAAAATTTAAAGTCAAAACAAAAATTCATTCGAATGATTCAAAACAATAATACGTCAAGTACTAAATAACTTATATTGTGTAGTAAAAATTCTTTGAATTACAAAATTTTATTTTTAACTTATATATTAGTATATTATATCTTAGGTACAATTTTATAGTATTAACGAGGAAATTGAAAATTTTATGAATTTTTATAACAAAATATAGCAGATTAACATGATTGTAAAGTTTTGAAAACATTTTATAATTAATTAATCGTAAATTCAATGTAGTTGGAATGGTAAATTATTTTTCGATTTTTTTGGTAATGATCTATAAGTTCTACGAAAATCCAAACATTTCTTTTCTAATTACTATTAGGCGTGTAATATGTGACTCATGATAATAGTTTATTCAGTATTTAAATATTATTTTTAAGTAGGTCATTTATAATGGACTATTAATTATTTTAATTTACTTGGTTTCTGATATTTACAAACGTTTATATAAAAGGCGGATTTAGGGCATTCGTTAATAATTTATAAGAACTTAATGACCGCTGGGAGTAATTATCATTTGTATTCGAAATCAATATTTACTCAGCTTGAAATGTACATACGTAGATTACACTTAAAGTATATGTGATGATGTATATTATTTTCTAAATAAAATATAAACCTTCGTTCCCCCTATCGGGTGAATCTTGAAAAAACTTGTGTTTACTGCATAACAATTTTGACAATAATGAACTTCAAATTTCACCTGACAATTTAAGGCGATAAATATTAAAAATGTTAAGCCACATTTCATACAACCAAACTCTAATAATGCCCATAATTCGGTGATATAGTTGTCTTCACACATACATAAATATACACACAAATGCATACACATGGTTGTATACACATACATGATGCTTCATCTAACAGTGATTATATTTATATATAGATAATATAGATGATAGTTATCATATACATATTGGCTGAACGATTAATACAGATAATATTAATCGGACGTTTATCGGACTAACCGGATGTTAATAGTTGCTTAAATATTATGATCGTTATCATATACATATTGGCTGAACGATTAATATAGATAATATTAATCGGACGTTTATCGGATTAACCGGATGCTAATAGTCGCTTAAATATTATATACTATCAATAGGAGTCACCTACAGGCGTTGTAGTCGTCTCACAAACATCAACGAAATATTCGTCAGTTTATAAAATATAATACGTAGCATATTTCTATTCATCAAGTAATGGAATTTAATAAAATTAAAATTATATGAAGTGAACGAGGTGAAGATCTAGTATTATTATATAGTAATAAATATCGTTTTATTCGGAAACGTAAGGACACAAGAAGTATTTAGAGTATGTTGGATACGCTATCCCGCTATAACTAATTTATAGGTAACACATTTGTTATTACATATTTATTATATATTTTTATAATTCTACTTTTTTTAAATTTTTTAAACATATTTATATGACTTTTTTCAAGAATATTTGTTAAATGATAGATAATAAATGATATGACAACGTTGCATGTAAAATCATTTTCAATCATATTTATTTTTGGGTCATTGCTGTAAGTTCTTTGTTAATTTATCAATTGTTGGAGACAGGGTCCACCAGGCAAAGAATTAATCGTGTATTTTCGTTAGTTCCGTACAAAAACATTTGTTTTGTTCACGATTATCGGAATTGCATATTATATTCCTATTAATGGCTTATGACTTGGATATTTGAAAATATAAAATTTTTAATAAAAATACATGCGTGATTCGTATATACAAATAAATATATAATTGCATAGCCTAGAGTGTTGTTATATTTAAAAGTACGATCGGTTTTGAATTAAAAATGTATTGCCCGGTATTTAAAAAGTCAATTAAAACATGTATATGCTAAATCATCAAAAATATACTGTTTAGTGACCAAATAATTTAAACGATTTATCTTCAACTATACATAACACTACTCTCTTCACGAATACTCGAAAAAAAATTTAAAAACTTTAATGATTTGACGGTTACCAATAAATAATATACAATGATACTACCTATAACAATCGAGTATTTGAATTTTTAGTGAATAATAAATTATGAACTTTGTTGAAAATATACTAAAAAAAAAAAATTATCTAATATTCGTTCGGCTTACGTTGTTTCGATTTTCCCTTTATAATTCGTGTCACTCCTACTCAGCAAACAGTAGTTCAATTTTAATTTACATGATACTTAACTATGATACAATTGTACTATGTTTCAGTGTTTGTTAGTTTGTTTTTATTTTTCGAGGCTGAGGGTACCAGCAATACCAGCAGTATTGTATTTAGAAGCAAATATTCTAAAAAAAATGAATTGCTCATTGCTAATTGCCACGGTGCCAACGGGCAAAAACTTAAAACAATATCTGACAACATAATGTCAGAAGTTCAGGTTTGTTATAATAGTTATAGTTATAAATGTTTATTTTAATAGATATAATAATTTACATCTAAATTGGATGATTGAAATTCGATTGATATTCAATAAATTAACGTACCACAGCCATTTGAATAAAATTAATGCTAGTTATTGACTTTATTTCTCGTATAAATGCTATCAAAAGAGATCTATTCATATTGTTTTGCCAAAGTAATTTTTAAAATTCAAACTCAACTATACATGCGTTTCTTATTAATATTTTTGGAACCAATTGGGCATCTGCTACACTTACGTTTTATATTTCACGAAAAAATATTTGTTCGTTTATCATCGAATCGAACCAAAAATAATACTCGATAAATGTCCATTATTTCTAAATAAAATGGTAAATACCTATATACATTTGTGCTAGATCCCCCGTAAAGCATTTTGCAGCCGATATTTTAAAAATGTAATTTATTTTATTTGTTTTCTTATAATATATAAAGATCCGAACCTACGATATTTATTTTATGACGATTTGAACTTTGATACATATTTTGGCTATTATACACGACATACATATTGTTAATGTATATTCGTCGTTTCTAAGACATAAAAATAAACTCGCATGATGCCCTCCTACTTGAATTTTGGTCTTGATTTTAAGTATTTAGGAAAAAAAATGCACACCAAATGGATATTTATTCTCGTGACCTGTATAGTAAACAATACCGGAAATATTGAGTTGAATTCCGCAAATATTTTTTCGTTATCGGAGTTAAGTCCAGCAAATATTTTTAGGTTAACGGAGTTGAGTCTAGGGCGTATTTGAGTTGAGGCCATGAAGGGGGCGAAACTTATTTTTCTTTAATACAAAATAATTTACGGTTCATTACAAGAGCGTACCCAAGGGAGGGGTTCGTGTCCGGACCTTCCCATTGAAATTTTTACATACTCAATGGTTTAATAGTAAATAGTATATAGTGTATTTTAATTTCTCGTTATCTTCAAAGTTTATAGATCATATAATATACCTTTAATGTATAAACCATGTTTAATTTATAGGGCTTTTTTAATATTATTTTTTATTGTTAATTAAAGAATGTATTTTTTTATAACATTTTACTACCAAATAAAAATTGATTTCAAATTATAGTACCTACCTATTATAGTAAACCTTTGTGAAGAATATTTTTGATGTGTGTATAACAATTGTGACTATTACTATAGTTATTAACAGTAATTTGTTGGTATTGAATTAAACTATAATTGTAATTAGAGAACAGATAAAATAAAAATTTTGAACTTCCATCCTAAAAAAATCCTGGGTACGACTTTGATTCATTACCTACAGCTCATGTTCCTGTTGTTCATTCAAGTGAATAAATTAAAATACAAGTATTAAATTGAATTAAATATTTATTTAATAAATATATTTAAAACCTACTGCATATAAAATAAGTATTAATAATAACAACACAAATAGTTCTTATATTAAAATTGTACCTTCAGTCTGAATCCTGTATAAAAAAAACAACAAATAATCATAGTAGTAATAGTACTTATTGATTATTTTTTAGAAACTTTAAAAAATAATTAAGATAGGTAACTTAATTTAACAAATATCTAAGTAGAAAACATAAGGTTGGTAAGTAGTCAAATAACAAAATCCAAATTTCTTTTTTACATTTTGGCAAATTTGTTGATTGTTTCATGAATGGATACAATAATATGAGTATTTTTAAGCACATGCAGCAAAGCCAAACCTGTTAGTCTATGCTGGCCTATTCTTGATCTTAACCATGTTTTTAATTTACAAAAATATATTTTTGGCCAATATTGGCAAGTTAAAGAATATAGAAACAAATATTGTCAGTTATTATGATTATTATTTGTGTTAGGGGCTTCCAGCTCTATAAAATACACAAATATGCATACATTTGTGTACAAAAAAATGACTAAATACCTATGCACAACAAAAAGTATCAGATATTATGTTATGAAAAAAAGTTAGTACTCCGATTAGTACTTGCTGAAAAATTATATTTCAATTGTGTGTTCTCGAAGTATTCATTACGATTGTTTGGTTTTCGATGTATATATCCTACTGAGCCATTAACGAATATAGAAATTATTGTTTTGTATTCGGTACAACGTGATGCGTGAGGTTCAAGTTGTTACCGTTTATATATGTATATAGTTATGATAGTTATGATATGTATACGGACTCAATTCAAAGGCATTAAGATAATACCCGGCATTCAATTCAAACACATAAAAGTAGCATGGATTCAATTCAATATCATACAACAATACGAATGTAATAATACTCGACTTTTTGGTCAAATAAGTTGTAATTCATGTATTCACGTTTATTTTTCTTTAGTAATAAGTACAAATTAAAATTTAAACCTATTTGACTCAGTCCGTACATACAAATACGATTCGTTTACGTAATGATCTAATAATTTCATAATTATCGTCCGTTCTGCCCGTCTCGCGACAATCACAAACGAAAATATTTCTACGCGGCGATGTCGCCGTGTACGATATCTTAGAAAACCACCAACGGAGTACAAAGATTCGGGCGACACATTCGCGGAGTGGTTTTGAAGTAAGAATATAGTGTTGCATTGGTCTTTAGGTCTGCTAATTGTTCGCTATCATATAGGAATAAAAATAGGATAATGTCTGTTAAATATTACGAAAAACCAGAAATATCAAAAATTAATGCAATTCAATGTGTATGTACGTGATTGGCGGTTCGTATAACTTTTATTACCAAAACCCTTTTAATTGCATTACATTATATCGTATTTCGAATTCGTTATTAATATTTTTATCAATTGGTTCTGATTAATTATTACTTAATATTACATATTATCATATCGATAAGTTGTCTAATATAAACATTGATATTTAAAATAAAAAATAGTTGTGAAATTCGTGGCAATGTATATCGACCCCGCAACATACCGCAGCACGTTGTTTTCTTAATCACCTATATTTATCAAACGCACGTCGTAAATTCGTAAATCAAATCGATCTCCATAAGATTCTAGCTGCACAGCCTACGGTCAATTTTACAGTCAATTTTGATCACCGGCGAGTATACTTCAACGAATAGTGTATTTTTTTTTCTTGCGTTTGAATGCAATAGGATAGTAAGGTGAACAAGTAAACAATGCTCAGTATAATTGAAATAACGTTATGGTCGTGTGTTTTTTTTTAGATATTGAAACTGCAGAACAATCGCATCGCCAAGCTGGACAACGGCAGCTTCGTCATGTACCCGAAGATCAAAGAGCTGCTGTTGTCGGACAATATGGTGCAAACGATCAAACCCGGGTCACTGTCGGTGCTGGACAAGCTGGAGTTCGTGGACCTATTGGGCAACGCGTTGCACGAGGTGCTGGCCGGTTGCCCAAGTCGCTGGTTAACTTGAACTTGAATATGAACCCGATAAAGCGCATGGACCAGCTATCGCGCGCTGTCGGGCTGCAGGTTTTGAAACTGAGCAGCTGCAGCCTGGCCAAGTACCTGGCACTGGACGTGATGCCCAGTCTGGTCGAGCTGGACGTGTCCGGCAATGAGCTGCTGAACGACCTGGACCCGGTCACTGGCGGCCACGTGCCGGTTGTCCTGGCTCAATGTTACAGGCTGCACCACGCTGTTCCAGCGACCCGAGTCCTGTTGCCGATGCCTGAGTGCCGTTAAATGGACGCGCAACCATAAAATCCAAGTGTTCGGTATGCCGCCGTGTCTGGTCGCCAACCGGAACCGGAACCGCCTAACCTAACCGAGCCGTTCTAGTTGAAATAGTCATTAGAATATTCAACATGGATTATTTTCTTTTAATATCAATTAAAGTCTAATCTTGCTAGTCATTTAACAAACAATAATCATGCAATTTATGCTTATACAAAATATAATTAATGTTATTTGTAAACCAATGCGGTATTTTTTATAGAAAACATTGATAGATCGATATTAACAAATGATCGAGGGACAGTCAAATATATCGAAACCGAATAACCGATGACTAAACCCAGGCGTTGTTTAAAAATAAATAAATTATTACGATAACTAACCGTAGGTACGATAAACTATTACATATACATTTTTGAAACACATTCTATGCTTGACTCTCTTTCACTCCCGAAAGAGGGCATTTTGAAATACGGATTATTTATGATTCATATCGGCCATCGTATCCGTTAAATTAAACATTTATCAAGAACGTAAAACGTTTGAACAACATTCGAAATATTTCTGTTAAAATAATACATCGATGTGTGAGTGTATATGCTCACTTGCATACGTGTGTGTGTGCGTGTGTGCCCGGAGGGCGTACGTGTGTGTGTGTGTGTGTGTGTGTGTGTCGGTATGCGCGTGCGTCATATGTATGCGTTCTCCTTGTATACTCGACTTTATTATAGTTCGCTTCTATCTATTCCTATATTTCGAGACATCGTAAAAAATAAAAAAAAAATAAAATAAACAGAAACAACCGGTTTAGTTGAACATAATATTAGCGTTAGTCATTGTAACGACACTGCTCAACCCTAAGCATGTTTGTATACATAAAACACGGTGTACAAGTTTGTCGAATCCTTTTTATACCGTAGTCGACGCGTCGTTCGATAACATACGCCCTTCCAATCGCACGCCATGTTGTCGTGCAGTAATGCACCGCGTTGCAATTGAAAACCGTCACAACTATCGTACGTCCATCATTAACGTTTTGATGCGTCTGCGAGTACGTTCATCGTTCGAGTGCTATTGGAAACATCCGATCGTCGAATTGCATTGACAAAAAACATCATCCAATATGGTCAGTAACCCAATTAATATCGGTATTCCTAATTATTGTTGTCAAGTGTGCTTTTCTACTACCGTATATAGAATTTATTTTTCTCCATTATTTTACAAAATATACGTGATCGAAACTTTTGTTTCTCAATTCTCGCTCTTAAGTCTTCCTATAATATCCTGTTGGGAGGGAAAACGTCAAAATCATTAAATTTTTTTTTAATATTTTAACACTTATTTATTATGTTTTGATAAGTAAATTTCATTTGTATGTATGCTTATAAGATTTTAAGATTTTAAAACAATTTAATGAATATATAACTATATATAAGGAATTTGAAAATATTCAGTTTATTCCACGCGCCGGGCATTGCCGCTAAGAAATCTCCCTATTCTGTTTCTTAACATCAAGCGTGCATAAATATTTCTTTAAGTAACTTTTTTTTTGTGAGGGTAGTACGCTTAAAATGTTTGTAAAGCTAGGTTGAGACGACAGATTTTTATGCAACGGGTGTGTAGGAAAAAACGTCAAGCTGCATCGCTAAAACTTTGGGAATCGCTAGTCTATAGGTATTTTATATCCATATATACATGGATAATTGGACATTTTAGGATGAAGTATTAGAAAGATTCATATCATGTTATATTAGTACCACTTTCTGAAGAATAAATTTGATAACATAATTGTTTATTAGGATATATTATATATCAGTACGTAAATATACGTTTTACACAAAATTGATTTTAAATTTGCTGTGACTATTTTTAAATAACTTATTTCTCCCATTACTATGCAAGTAGCCTCCGTGGCGCAATGGTTAGCGCGTTCGGCTGTTAACCGAAAGGTTGGTGGTTCGAACCCACCCGGGGGCGATTATTTTTTTCGACCGCACTACTCTTTATATTTATTTTACGTTTTATATTAAAAAACTGAGAATTATTGAATTACATGACATTAGTTAGGTATTCTTAATATTTTACTGACTAAAGCCAAACAAATATAATTTATCATCCGTGGCGTGGATACAATTTTTTTCTGGGGGGGGGGGGGTGTTAAGAGTAATTTTTTAAATGTTCTTAGTATATCTTAAAACCAGGCCATATGTAATAATATTACATTTAAAATGGTATTATTATTTAGCACCGTGTTAT
This sequence comes from Sipha flava, assembly GCF_003268045.1. Taxonomy (NCBI): domain Eukaryota; kingdom Metazoa; phylum Arthropoda; class Insecta; order Hemiptera; family Aphididae; genus Sipha; species Sipha flava. The sequence continues at coordinate 49,790 of NW_020273520.1, forward strand.
TGTTATCAATATAATTATATTTATGTGTTAACAAAAAAAAAAAATTATGATTCGTAGTGAGTAATTAATTTAAATAATTCATTTAATAACTATGCATTTTATAAAATGACAAATAGGATATTAGCAACCTATTAAATAAGAAAATCCATTCTAACAGAAGGAAAGTATATGAATAAAAATGTATCAATTATTAGAGAAAATGCATTCATAAAGATTAAATTGTTTAGTAGTATAAAGATTTTATATATTTTTGAATACTTTATTATTTTATATATTGTTAAGAAAACCATATTTGGGTATTATTGTTTTTACTTATCGTGAATTTGAAGTATCATGTTTTTAAACGCATAACTACACTACGTATATTCAATAAATAATCATCTTCAATGGAGTTATATGACATATGATTACGGTTTTACGACAGTAAATTCTAGGGCCCCATGAAAAAATCTGCACTGAGTCCCACTGATTTGATAATAATGTATTATTTTGTTTTGTTTTAGTATGCTATGTTATTATAAGTTATATAATTTTATATCTTCATTCGTAGGATCAGTTAATAGTTTATAATAGTTTAATAAAAAATCCCCTTTACAGTAGTGTTTTCATTACAATAGTAGTGAATATGAACAGGACCGTCCCAAGGTTTTTCGGGGCTAGGGACAAAATAAAATTTGGGGTCCTCCGACCATAATAATAAGATATGATACACAAAATACTCACTGAGAATAACAAAATTCTTACAAACGTATTTTTCCAAACCTTAACCAATCAAGCTCATTTAAATTCATGTACTGCACTACATACTTACATAATAGAACTGAATATTATTCATATTATTTATAATTTAATCGCTCAATGTAATCGGACAAGTAACTACACGTTCACACGCGCGCGACTTTAATTTCCGACACGCAGCGTGTAAAATTGCTCAATGTAATCGAGGCTTTATTATTAATTATGATACATCTAGACTTTATGGGGGCCCCCTAAAATATATTCCAACAATGGGGCCTGGGGAAAAATGGTCCCGTTGACCCCCTACTCTTAACGGCCCTGAATATGAATAATACTAATGCAATTCATCGAGCAGTGTAAAAACTATCAAAAATTTTCTAAATTGCATACACAGAAGGCCTTATGAATTTTTTTTATAGTTACTAATTATTTTCAATTTCAATACTTACTCGTATAACGTAAAAATAATATTTAAGATCTTTCATAAGATTTGAAGTTATTATTAATAAATATAAACTTCCTTAAAGCCGCAAAGAAGTTAAATAAGTATGAAAAAATTAAGTTCGGAAAAAATCGAGTATTCTAACGATTTTAAATTATATGATTATGTTTTTTTCGGTAGTATTTTTTTATAATAATTTGGTTGTTATTCTATAAATTATGGCAACTCGAAACATACAGCGAGTATTCAAATTAACATTAATTAGATTAACCAAAAATGTTTGAAATATTTTTAATTATGAAAATAATTCAATTATTAATTTATAGATTTTTACTTATCAAGAAAATATTAAAAACTATAGAATAGAAGTTGAGGATGAAATCCATTATCCGTATTTCGTTCAAAATATTTTTTGATAGAAATCCTACATAATTGGTTTTATATTCAATAGTTATAACCACACTTACCTATGTGTATATTCTTTACTATAAACGTAAAATAATAGTATTAGATTATTTTAATTAATAATGCATACATTTTAAATCTGTTAATTACGTATTATATTCAACACGCAAAAAACTCCACGAAAATATTTATAGAATGTATTTTATTGATGCTTTATATTCAAAATATATTTACCTATAGTATAATTTACTCAATTTATAAAATTAATTTAATACAAAAAAATTGAGATAAAAATATTTTTAAAGTTATGGCTTTCAACATTGTTATATAAAATGTTGTAAAGATTTCTCTTTAAGTTGAATTTACATCATGATTTTGAATTATTAAACTAATATGTTGAGCATATTATATGATAAAGATTAATTTTAAAATATTGTTAAAAGATTAATGCAACACTTAAATAACTCGTATAAATTAATTGATAAAACTTGATTGTACAGTTCTAGTTATATTAAGATTAGGAAATTGTTATTTGCGATGTTAAGAAACGGAATAGGCTTTGTGAGAAGTAACCTTTTAGATATAATAACAAATTTATTCATATTTTAATCTAAAAGACAAAAAAATGTAATTCTAGTTTACGTTTAGCCGGATCTCGTATGATCATATATTTTTAATATTTTCGTGTATCTACATGTGTTGATAGTTAATTTAAATTAACTACTCGTCTGCTTAAGCATTCAATAGTCCAGATGAGTACCTAATTTAACAGTGTAATTTGTACCTCCAAAAATATAAATATTTTACACTAATTATTTATTTATTTTATGCAATATCAGAATACATAATAATAATGGTGTATACTTTACGCATAAATAATAATATTATGGTCCATTTTAATGTTTTATCTCAATGATATGTAGTTACAACGTCAAAGAAATGCATCTGCCACGGCTGAGGTGTTGGATATTCCCCCTGAAAATGCCGCTTTGGAAGTTTCTCAAAGTGAAATTAATGTAATCAACGGTATAGACCTATCAGCTGCAAGATATGTTATACAAGCTAAGAAGGAACGCAATTTAAATGTACGTGATGAGATTTTTGACCGTATTATAGATCTTTACTCAATGGCGGACAAAATACATATGAATCACATGGTAAAATAACAATGATTATATTTAAATATTTACAAAACGTATAATAATAATTTAAATTGTTTTCAGAATCATTTACTAGGCAGGGCCTATATAAGCTTATTAGAAAATAACACTTTGGCAGATGCTAATCGAATATTTACTTCAACAATTAAACATTCATTGAATCATATATCACCTGCACTGTCTAGTGATCTTAACGAAGCTGCTTGCAGACGATTTATTACACAGGATCAAAAATTATTGCGTTCCGAATTTCGCAAACATGCGGATTCTGCAAATATTCGATTACAAATAGCACACTGTTATTTGAAACTAGGCAAATTAAAACAAGCACGATTAATGTTTGAACTAGTTTTAAAATCAAATTCGATGCATGTCGATGCATTAGTTGGTCTTGCAATTACGAAATTAACCGAAAACGAATCATTACCATTTGCTAATGAGTTATGTGTACAATTTTCAAAAGAATGTAGCATTTATACTATCAAAACGGAAACTCTCAATACGATTGCTTTCGATTATTTTACTAAAGAAAACTATGCTACATCTGAAAGATATGCTGAATTTGTCATACGGAGATCAAGTGATTTTTATCAATTAACTAAAAGTTATAACCTACTTGGTAAAATCGCTGAAAACAAGGTAATGTAATTTGTTATTTTTATACAATAATATGGTTTTAACACATTCAATACTTTAGGGTAATGTTCAACAAGCATTTCATTATTATAATCAAGCAGTTTTTTTCGCACGTCTTATGTAAAATATTTGTATTGTGGTATTGATAAAATATGTCTTATAAAATCTGACAAGGAGAAAGTAATGACTATATTGACATCAACGCAGTCTGATTAGATGTATATTTGTGTAATTTTATATATATTAGGTTCAAGAAAGCTTCGAAAAAAATTTTCAAGTGAATCCGAGCTTTATGAAGACTAAAAAATCCTTTGTCTATTGTATGCAAGTTTAGCAAATCATTATAAAATAATTTAATTTTTGTTTTTCAAAACTATTTATAATTTTTGACTTATTTTCAATAATTTAGGTACTAAATAAGTTGGCAGACGATTCAGAAGCTTGGATGCAATGAAGTTTGATAGCTTTAGATTCAAGTTTAAAAACGCTAACTCCGATTTATGATAAAATCATGAGTTCAATAAGCCTCGGTAAAGAAACCAAACGTTCAATTGGAATTCGTCTCGCCATCGCTGGCCTATACGAAAAGTATGGTTCGTGTTAAAAACCTAATTTAACTAATTATACTTTAACTTTTGTTTCATTTAAAGGTTTGGAAAATATGATGAATGTCATTCTACATTAGAAATGTGTATGAAATTGGCAAAGGAAAAATATTCAAATTACTCAAATGAATACTTTATGAAAATAAGTTTTGAGGTTCACTTTTATTTAGCCGAATCCTATGAATATCTTGAGCAGTTTTGAGAAATTTACAAAGAATTAATCAACATGTAGGATCCGAAACATATTAAGAGTATTAATATAAAATATTCTAAGTGTTTTTAATTAATAATACTTCTATAATGCTATATCGTATGTTACAAGTATTAAAATTTAATTTGTAAATGAATTTATATAATTAATTACTAATTTATGATACAAATGTATTTTAATTATATTCTGGTGTAAAATATGTATATATAATTGTTAAATACTGTAATGGTCAAATGTTTTCATTTTTATTAGTTTTATTTAAATTTCTTCATAATTAGTATTATTTTATAAACTTAATTATTATATTTTTAATTAGTTATGTTTTATGATTTACATTTTATATTTGTAACACTGATTGTTATAATTAACAAATATTTCATTTTATTGTTATAGTTATTTTTTGCAACATCATACTATTATTATTATTAATAATTTTATTCTTAAACATTTTCTCGTACTTTAGTTATATTATGAAGTAAAATATTTTAACCGTCTATTATCATTATTGTTCTCACTAGAAAAATTATTAATTTATTGGTAAATATATTGCATTAACTTTTTTTAGTTATATTAATTAAAACCATTACATTTTAATTTTTAATTTTAAGATAAATTTAAATAATCGTATTGATATGGAGTTATGAAGTTAGTTTTATCCGTGATATATTTATGATGTAGAATGTTAATAACTTTTTCGTTACAGCACACTCTTAGATACATATAGATTCTCATATGCAAAACATAAGTAAAAATATTAAATTGGTTAACTAATACATTTAAGAGTAGTTGGAAGTTTTGTTCCGTTTATATATGCAGGGTTAACCTCAATTATTGGTTAGTTATAAAATAATAAAACGAAACAAAAATTTGTGAATGGTTAAGACTCGTAAATGAATGTATATAAATACAAGTATGTATGTAGAAATAAACAAATTTCCATTATAATATTTATAGTAAATATAAACTAGTTTGATTTTGATACTTGTTTAACATATAATTATTATTATAATACATAATACAAAGTCTGTTTTATCAACCATATCACGGAACTATTGGGTAGTTTTATTAAAAAATGATTATAAATTAAGGCTCGTTATTTGCTAAAGGTGGGACTAACCTATGCACGCGTCTAAAAATGTGATTGGATTTCATCGAATTTATAAATAGTCATTTATTTAGCTACGCGATCTAGTATTGATTTCTATGCATCCGCCTGGAGACACGCGTCCAACACTGTAGGACTAGAATTAGGCACGTACACGTAGTTTTATGAAGTCCTCTGTTTGAAACGGTTGTACTTGTATTTTCATATATGAGGTAAGTGTATTTTAAAATATTACCATACTTTTAACAAAAAAAAAAATTAATCTTAAAACTACTTTTTTTTACAGCGAGTAGATTAAGTAGTAGAAGACAGTACAAACGAGTAGAAGAACAAGCCGCCATAAAATACGTTCAGTCAAAAATGAAGTGCTTGAAATGTAGCCAAGGAAGCTGAAGGATTTTTCAGTTTCCTGATTGATAAAAATTTATGGCGAGATGAAACGTTTATAATATGATTTTAATATTTTATAGTACCTACCTATGTAATATTAATTTTTAAATAATGTGCATAAAAACATTTTTATTGATAATGAATTATGAATTATAAATATTATAAATAGGGAACGGATTTATATGTAATAAAAATACATAAATATGTACATATATATGTAAGTATAATTTATAAAATATGTACTAAAACCATCCAAATATGTAGGAAAAAAATTTAAAAAAAAAAAAAATTATAATTATTAAATTATTAAAATGATTTGTTGCATTGAATTATTACAATATATTTTAAATTATCAAATATTAAATGTCGCCTATTAAATCTGAAAATATTTTTAAAACGACTAAATGATCGTTCCACATCAACCTACATCGGTTGATTTAAACATATTTGAAGGGCATAATATTAGAAGGCGATAATTCCAAGTTTTTAGAAGGGTGTCTGCCACTAATTATGTCATTAATTGATTTAAAATCAATATGGCCTGAAATTTTTTCTGTAAAAACATGAATTTTCTTTTTTACTACTTCTCCTATTGGTCCGTTTACGAGTTTTCATTTTGCAATCGTTGATTCGACAATTTGCATACTTTCATTCAAGGACATATTTTTGTTTCTAATTTTGTAATTGTATGTGCAATAAAACTAAAATTCACTAAGATGAAAATTAAATTTGTTTTCAATGTTTCATTTTGCATAATATTTTGAGCTTTTCTAATAGCGATAAAAGTTCTGGATCTAAATTTGAAATAATTTTTTGTATTTTTGTACGAAGAAGACGTATGAATGATGAAATAATAAAATATGTTTAAAAATATTTACAAATTAGTGAAATATGTAAAAATATGTAATTATACCAAAATATGTAAAAATATGTAAAATAAAAGTAGCATCATATTAATAGGAATGATTTAAATCATGAACATTTCTTATCAAATTTTAAATATCTCGTTTTAATAAAAATATGTGTTTACATATAAATCCGTTCCCTAATTATAAATAATGGAATTTTTGAAAATGCCCATATATCGTATAAAAAATCATTCAAAATAAACAAAAATAAAATTAAAGATAGTTTTAGAATTGTAAAGATATACTAAGACAAACAATTTATAATAATAGTAACAATTTTTCGAATTTTTATTTTATTTTTCGATGTGTAGATTTACTCTCCAATTAGTGATATTATAAAGTATGGTAAATTACATTGTTTTCTTGCATATAAATATATAATATAAACACATATTAATAAATTATATAGGTACATCATTTTTATGAATTATGTAGATAGTTATTTAAAATTTGATCTTAAAAATGGCTTAAACTACTGTTTGAGGTTGTTAACATACTTAAATTAATTAAAAACGTATTGATGTAAGCCCAAGGCTAGGCGTATTTAATAATCAAAAATAACTTATTATACATATTAGTAAATTCGCCAAGGTCCAGCTAAATTTAATAATCAAAATAATATTTTGTTATATAATAGATTTAAATAGTATATGTATAATATAGATAATATAGTAATTTACTATACTTTTTAATAAATTCGCATATACGCAGAAGACCCAGGGTAAAGGTGAAAACAACAAGTAGTTTTCACGTCTTAACATAATAATGCTAAATAGAGGGCAAAATAGAGTAATATTAGAATTAGGCCACTTTTACGTCATTGGAACCTGTATAAATACGGGTTGAGCATTTAGCTTATTCAGATGTAGATAGTTAGTTCTAATAGACAGTGTTATACTGGCCATTTCCCTAATTAATAAATTATTGCTCGTCGTGGACTTTGTTACAGCCACATCGCCGCGAGTATATAATTCTTAGCCCAGAATAACTTGTTATTTTATTTTTTTGTGTTTTTAACTGTTTGTTAATTTATTGTGATAAATTAATAAAAACAGTAAGTTTATAAGTTTAATATACCAGTGTTAAATTTATTCACCTACCTATCTCTCTCAACCCACGTCTCAAGATTACATACAACGTGCTACGTCGTTAAATAATTAATGTGTTACCGATCGTAGTGTCCTGTACAACGATCACTACAGTATTTACGATCCACGATGAACCAAAACAGACTCACTAACTTGTCACTTCTGTCAATCGAAAAAGAAATCACAAAGACAGTTGATTTTGATTCAGTTATTGATAATTTGTCTACAATCAAACCCAGAAAAATAAAGTTTTAAATATTAACTTTAACATTTTGTAAATTTGGAAAATGTAGAATAATATATTTTAGTATATTATACATTTAATACATAAGTTACAGGTAATCATTATACTATTTCAATTTTTAGTAATTAGTTATATTTTTCTTTCATTGTAGTTTTTCCGTACCTAAGTAGATACATAATATGTAGACATGTAGTAATTATGAAGTTTTGAGTGTAACAAGAACAAAAATTGAAAATGTATAAATATTATTCATTTACATAAAGCTTTTTATGTTAAGACTTAAAAGTAAGCAATAAATAATTTAGATTTGTTAATAAATAAAATATAAATGTTACTATCAAAAACATTAATTTTTCTAAACCTGAAACTTAGAAATATTAACCATAGATTTTAGCTTTAAATACTCCATTCAGAAGTGCTTCTAGAAATATTACTTAAATCGCACGTGTGTATTAATAACATTATATATAATGATTGATATCAATAAGAATCTTAATGCCTGACACGTGATTAAAATTAATAATTTAAAAAGTTTTTCACCAAGTTGAACGAAGCCTTAAGATCTTCATTCCGACGCCGTTTATATAGTATATAATCTAATTAAAATGAACTATGAATAACAATAACAATAGTGACAATTACTAAATGTACTTAAATAAAACAAGAATATTTTATTTTGTTTTCATTTAAAGGACATATGTAACAATTGCAGTAAGAAATAATTTGTTGTACTTTATACGTAATTTGTAGAACGTTATTTATCATAATTCAAAATTATGCTGCACATGAATTCAAAATGTATTCGCCTTACGAGAATTGTGTCAATAACATACATATATATAAAATAGGGTGGTCCTTAGTTATAGAAATATAATTTTTTTTGAGTATTCCTTGGCCACGTACCCGCCATTTTGTTCATTATAATCAGTAAGCAATTGGGACTAAATTTAGTTATGATAACTCAACCTCTTTCCGTGCCTCAAGATGGTTGTAAATTTGTTATAGAGGGTAGTTTTGTGAATTGAACTCAAAAACTGTAGTACCCAATACCCAACAAAAAATTTATAGAAGGTTAATTATATATTTTAACGTTGCTCATAAAATATATATTTAAAAAATTGTCTAAGATATATTAAATATTTTATCTGTACTTATTTTTTGTTGTACAATGATTCACATTCTTTCCTGAAATCTACAATAAAGGATAATATTATTTCTGAAAATATATGATGGCAACAATGATAACATAGAGTGCAAAACAGTCGATTAAGACGTTAGACTACATGCCGTATACTAAAAGACGTGTTTTTGCGGTTCGGCGATTGTCCAGAAACTGATAGTGAGTAGCTTGTGACGTGACGTATAGGCAATACTGTCAAACGAGAACCGAGGGATGTGTAGGGTACGGATTGCCTTCCATAGCATTGGTATAATTATATGTCTTATAGGCCTTAAAATGAGGGGCACAAAGGGATTCAGTCCCCCCACCTCCTACGGTGCTTATAAAGCGTCCTCTTTTATAATTTTCGGGAAAGTTTATTGAAATGCACAATTCTTTGATAAATATTATAATACACAATAAAACAATTAAAAATTGGCTTTGCGATTCGATTGAAGTTACTAAAGCTACGGTTTCTAAGGTACGATATGTCGCGGTGACAAGTCGTCGCACCTGACGGCCGCAACCAGTCATCGCGACGCTTTTCGGATAGAGTGGTTTCCAAGACGCGACAAGTAGCAGCGACACAACTGGTATTCGATCAGCGTTCGTTTTTAAACTTGTTCAAGTACCCACGTATTTTTCATATAATATAATATAATATCATATTACAACGAATAGATATATTTTAAATAATAATAATATTTTTCTTACAATGTTATTAGAAGAAGAAGAAGAACAACAACAACAAAATTTAGTTGCCTCATCGCCAAATATTAGAAAATCTATAAATTAATTATTTATATACCGGGATAGAGAATAATTGATGATGATCAAATGTCATTTTTTTGTATAATATTTTTATAATTTGGACCTCCGATATTATAAAGAAGAGTATTATTCTGGACTTCACAAATTAGAATTTCGTCTTCTGATGCCGAGAATATCAGTGTTGACGACATTATATCTACAAATGTTTCAATAGTCGTTGTGATGTGTCGGGTCGACATGTCGCAAGGTACTGCTCTCAGAGCAGTGAGTCGTCGGTCGCGACGACTCAAAGTTAGGTCACTGCGAGTTGTCGCGTCTTGCAAACCAATGAATAACATTTTCGTATAAATATATGTTGACGACTTGCCGAGGCGACAGGTTGCCGCGACATGTCGTACCTTAGAAACCATACCTAAGTATGGTTAAGTATGGTTAAGTATGGTTAAGTATAAGTGTTAAACAGTGTTCCACAAACAAAACTAACTAATAATATTTATAAATTATAGATACGTTTTTTGTAATTTATTATATCTTAGAAAAATATAATATATTTAAAACCAGTTATTTAAAATAATAAGTAAGTAATTTACGAATTTGTATATTTTTACAGCACATGAATGGTTTGTGAATGAAAATGTTCACTAAAAACATTTCGTAACATATATACAAACCTATTTATAATTAATAACCTAGTAATTCTATCAGACTATGTGGAACATTGAGAATGATATATGGATTTGAGTCCCCTCTGCTCTTTTTTTCAACTTTAATCACTGTGTGTGATATGAATGCATAATATCAAGACACGACGAAAAGCAAAATAATATAAAATCCAGCAACTCGAAATTTGAACACAATTCATATATATAATAATTTTTTATTCTCATAGGAATTACTTATGTTACATATTAGACTTTGCACATAATCGAAGTAAATTATACTGAAATGTTGAAAAGTTAAGTGTTTATTAATATTGCTAAGACTTCGTGGTTTGAACACTTGAAAATCACATTTGAATTTCTTATATAATATTTAAGATGCACAAGTTGTAGTTTTTAAAAACTTCATTTAAATGTTTTCATTACATGGCTATCCAGATTCTTTTAATGGTAATTATACTCTAACGTTGCATAGGTGAGTTCGTTTACATCAACGGATTTTCTGAGATATTCAAAAATTTGAAGTTCAGGTCGCCAGTGCAAGAAGAGTTAACAGTATTATCAAACACACATTCCGGCTTGTCTGTACACATCGTAGTAGGTACAATTACATTTATATAATGTATCGTTTTGTCGATGAATCGCTATTAAAGATTTCGTTGAAATTAAATTAAATGTTTTAATTAACCTGTAAGAGATACCACTATGAATGAGAAACTTTGCATAATATTTTCCAAACTTTTTGTCGAACATGAATTTTTAGATTTTCATACACAGTGAATAGTTAACGGCTCTTCGTTTATGCGATTCGGGTACAATTGTGATGATAATTTTTATGCTTTACTTAAAATAATGTTATTATTAATATTATATTAAAACGAAAGTGGTCATATTACACCACAATATTAAAATGCATTTAAAGAATACTATTAAATATGAAATAAGAAACGTTTAGCCGAACTGCAGCATCAAGTCAACTCCTTTTGGGAAACACATTGTCCAAAATCAAAAATTACATTTCTTTTCCGAACTTTAATGACGTTATATATACGCTATATATGTCTATATAGACATATTTAAATAACAAAAAATCTTAACGTACCCAAGTCAAAGCTAAACTATTACAACCAATAACGTACAGTAAGTGTTAAAGAGTAAAGTGAGAAAATGATTACTTAAATGTTATGATATATATCTAGACTATTCCAAAGTATTTTGCGTTAGTAAAGTGATTGAATCAATTATCCCTTTTTGTTTAAAATAAACGGTTGCTGTACTGAGTTTCATTAATTACAAATATATCAAAACTATTTTATACAAACACTTTAAGTTTTTCCTTTTAGTGTACTAGTAATAATATTTTTTTTTAGCCATCACAGAATTTTTCTATTCTTAAATATATTTCTATTCAAAGTAATTTAGTTTTCTACTTATAAATCTTTCCATTTGTATTCCTAGTGTAAATTAAATTTTTTAATTTATTTCGTTTGAGTAATTATATT
>NW_020273521.1:0-13007 GCF_003268045.1 Sipha flava
AAATTGAAATATTATTAACATTAAGTTTAATATACAACAAAATAATGTTAGCTTAATAATTTGTTAAAGTAACCACGGGCGATTGTAAATTCCGCCGAAAAAATATGCAGGTACAAAAATAAATTTGTAAATTCCGTCAGGAAAAATAAATATTTTTAAACTAAGCATTCTGTGACTGTGGCTCGGGCCACACTATTGCGTTTTGTCGGTTGCCGATGAACCGCATCCCGATAAACCGCAATCGGGAAGACCGACCACACTACGCGTTTTATTAGTTGCCGATTTAAAAAGCGCGGAAAATATTTTAATTCAAAATAATATGTTCTTGGAAATATTAGACTACTGTGATTTTATATTTGATTTCAACGAAATTTAGCTGGTTTATTATTATATTATTACTATATACTGCTAAAGATAGACCTATCATAATAATCAGATTGTAGACTTTTCATGATAATTATATTGTTTTATAAACTAATATAGAATAGAAACCTTAAACATGTATATAATATTTTAAATGATTTAATTTCGACGAAATGTGTATTGGTAAACCGCAACCGATAATCCGCAAGTTTGGTCGGCACAATACGAAATAAAGTGTTTTGAAGTACTTGCCGAAACGCATCGGCAATGCCAAACCACAACACGTTGCGGTTCGTTCCGACGAGTTTTAAATCGGTTAGCTGAATCGATCAGTGTGGCCCCGAAAATGCGGTTTATTAGTTATTTATATGTTATTTATGGATGTTGCGGTCGTTTACCGATCGGTTCCGGATTATCGGCAACCGACAAAACGTATAGTGTGGCCCTAGCCTAATGTTCGAACGAACACGGAACAACCGTATCTCAGACGACAATCGTCAATCATGTCATATCTTATCATCTTTGCCACATATTGTGGATCTAATAATTGGAAATATCAGATAGAAATATTATAAATTGTGTTCCAATAATATGGAAGTGATATTTTAACCCCAGTCTGGCGATTACGTTCACCGTGAATACATGCATTTCGCTCGCTTCGTTATCGGATTATACCGTATCGTTATTATAAACATGTAATTATCTTTCAGGGTGTTCGTTTTCAACGCTCACAATATTATGCCACGCTCGCATTCCAAGCGTATATTATCTATCGCATCAATTTCTCCTCCTCGCGAGGGGAAAAAGTCTAAAAAATGTTCCACTTTACCTAATAAGTTCGCCGTTCTTGGCACAAGTGACATCAGTGATGACGCCGTTTTTTGATACGGTCTCACTCTCCCGCGCAGACACCGTCGCAAATCCACCTCACTCCACGGACCAAAGCGTGCCTATTGCGCCGCCTATCTATATCACTGACATCGCGAATTTCTCAGCATTTAAGGATAATTTAATTAAGATCGCCGGCCCCAATGGGTTTAAGTGTAAGTCGACTTCCTCTCATCTTATCGTCCGACCTAACGGCGCTCAAAACTTCAACGAAATAGTTACCTATCTGAAGGAAACCAACGCAAGTTTGTTAGTAGTTGCAGTAGGGACATTTCTGCAGCATTGTCGGAAAAAGGGTACTCAGTGAAGCGTATCCACAATCTTAAAAAAAATAATCACTCGCTTCCAATATTTTTTGTTGACCCCGATCATAATGAAAATAACAATCAAATCTATAATATCAAATCATTATTTAACGCCAAAATAGTAATAGAAAAACCAAATAAAACCACACGCGGGCCTCAATGTTTTACTGTCAAGACTTTGGTCACACGGTTAAATATTACCGTCACCCACCTCGCTGCGTTAAATGTGGTGAGGCTCATAGTAAAGGTAGCTGTACTAAGGATCGTTCCAGTCCAGCCAAATGCGTTCATTGCTCCGGGGATCACACGGCCAATTTCAGGGGCTGAACGGCTTTCAAGAAAGCTAATAATAAAAAAATAATAAGACCTTCTAAATCACCTACAACCAAAGTTTCGAAGTCACAACCCTTTTCCGGGCCAAAAACCTACGCTGAAGCCACCCGAACCCAAGGTGTTCCTACTGAAAATCTTTCCGTTTCACTTTCTAATTTTATTATTAACCTTAACTCCCTAATTAGCCCATTAACTACTCTCCTCTCCTCAGTTCTTAATGCACTAATCTCTAAAGTTAACTTATCTCCATAGTTATTTCCGTAAATTTCCCCAAATTATAATCTATCTTAATACACCTTAATTATTTATCATGTTTTTAATATTTTATTATTCGTAATTTTATCACTATCATTATAATTTAATAGATTTTATACCGCACCGACTTTTCGGGTAATAATAATCATTATTTCATTTTATATTATATTCATCTATATATTGTTAATTATCAATTATCATGTATAATATATATGTATATCTATTATAATCGTTGAGCCATCATAGTTTTTACTAGAGGCTAATAAAAAAAAAAAAAGAGATTTTAACCCGTCTTTATTGTTATAATTATTACTATTTTTACGATTTTTAACAATTTTATATAATATACTCTATACATGATTTATAATATATGCCAATTATTGACGTAATATGTGAAATATATATTTATTTAAATACTTACTTCAAACCTTTGTATTTTTTTTTTTTTTATATATTTAAATACTTATAAATTATAATGATTAATCTGTGTTATGTTAGTAATAATAAGACACATTCAGAAATTTGTTTTTAACAGTGAGTAATAAATGTACTCTTTATAAACCTATTGGCTATTATGCCTATACGGTTTTGATCGAAAAATACAAATAAAATTAACTTTAAACTTTATTAAGTAATAAGAACTTCTTACTTATAACTTATATGTAGGATGTGTTTATTAATTATCAATTTTTTTGGGTGGAATTTACATGTATGTTTCTTTACCTGTAATTTTTTTTGGCCAGAATTTACATGTATCTTATTTTACCTGTAGTTCATTTTGGGCGGAATTTACCTTCTTCGGGTGGAATTTACATGTGCCCGGTAAACACTTCACACATTTATTATATAATTTAATATACACATAACCTATATCAATGCATAACAAGCAACTTAAATACAAATACAAATATTTCATAAAAATACTGACCTTGTCTTCTTCTAATTTTATTTTAAAATTAGAGTTCAATGTTTTCAGTTTTTTTCATTGATCCTATTTCACGGCTTGGCCAAATAAATTCGTACACAAAATAGCTTATATGAATTCAAAACTATACGTGTCTAATAGTGATAAGACGCGCCTTAGCGCCGACACCGATACCGCGTAATTTCGACTACTTACCCAATCGACATTGCGAGGTGTGCGTGCATGTCTGGTTTTTTCGTTTTTTGCATTTTTCGTCTTGGTGGTTTTTTTTTTTTTACCGTAGTGTTGTGTTTTTTTTTTCCTACCGTTGTTTTTTGTTTTATAATTATCTATCATCACCGTCACCCTCATCACCATCACAGTTTTGTTATTTGTTTTTCATATACCCACTGGCCTTTCACTGTGCTCCAAATTATTATCAAAAAATTATCAAAATTATTATGATTATTATTTTTCATTTTATTTGAATAGTAGTCTGCTAAACACGGCAAATGGAATTGTTCACGTTTTATTTTACCCTCAATCTGCTATTAATTACAGTTCGTTAAAATTAAAAAAAAAAAAACGAACAATACGATATAAGAAGTGCTGTAGTAGAAGATATACGACGGTAAACCTGATCATTACGAATAAGCCTTATACTTACTAGTTATGGTCGTAGTGTCTGTAGTAGTGAAAAAATATAAAATTATATAAATATATATATATATATATATACGAGTATACTAGCTGACCTGAAAAACGTTGTTTTGTCATATAAATTATTTTTAGAGAATATTTTGCTCGAAAAAAATAACTAATGTAATATAGGTGTGTAAAGATGTGGTATATAAGTGGAAGAGGTAAGAGTGCTATGAACGGTGACGAAATATAAAAATGAAAAAAAAAACATCAAACATTTATTTTTTTAATAATTTATTAAAATTGATCCTTTTAAATAATATATATATCACTATTTATGACAATATTAGTAAAAAACAATATCAATTCCTATATGCAACAGAGTGTACAATATTTTTTGTTATCCCATCTTTCGCCAACACAAACAAACTGGATGGTTTGAGAGCATGCCACGTATAATTGTCCGTGTGAAAAATATGATGTGATCAAATCTAAGCCACAGAAAGACATCGTTTGGTTATTGACAGTTAGGCATTGCAAATGCCAATCTAATTGGAAATTAAAGGTGTTTAAATTATATTGGCACATCCGTGGGTATAATAGGGATTCGCGGTGATAATATAATTTCACCTCGGAATTTGCTATTTAAAATGATGGCTTCGATAACATTTTCATTAATTTTTTAATGACTAACGCGTGCCGTTGCATAACCGTGGTGGGTCAAATTACGAAGCAAAATAACCGGAGATCAAACTTTCAATTGTAAATTATACTAGGCATGTCTGGTAAATAAAATGAGTTTAAAAACCCTGTTGGATAATTTACAGCTTCAGTAGCATCGCAAACTGTATCAATATATTTGTATAACACCAAGTCTCCTGGTAACAAATGTTGTATCTTGAGATTCAATTCGTTGACAACCACACTTTTTACTGCTCTTTCTGCCAGCCACTCATGATTTGTGTATTGCCTGTGTACAATGGGAAATATCTGGTCAATGAGAACATCTTGTAAATCAATGATTGTGCAGAAATCGGTCAGTAATTGTATACATCCCGTTTCATCGGTAGTAACTTTCCCATCACCGATATCTAACAACTGTTTTGAGAATCTTCAGCACACAACTTTTTTTGATTGAATCGCAAGTATCGTAATCGTTCGCACTCTATCTTTACATACATGTCGACCATGAATTGTTGACTAAACTCACGACATCGTAGAATAACGTTATCCTGATCGCATCTTATAATCATCAACCGATATGCATAATAATCCTTCGAACTAACACTCTTGATTGTTTTGGTACCTGTTGCGAGATCTTGTTGTTTAATATTTATGCAATACCCGTCATTTAATACCAAAAATAAAATTAATAGCTTTTTAATAGTATCATTTAATGATTCATATTAAATTGCGCAGTTATTAACCTGGTTAAAATTATTAAATTAAACTACGATTTATTAAACAATAGTACTTAGAAGTATAAAAATAGATAAAAACCTATTCGCAAATCTATCAAATGTATATACAAAATTTCATTAAAATCGGTTAAGCCGTTTTGGAGGAGTATGGTCACAAACACTGTGACACGAGATTTTTATATATATAGATATCTATATATATATAATATATATAAATAATCTATATATATATAGAAAACGAACACGTATGGCAAGTGGGGTAAATACCTCAGAATTTTTTTTGGTTGTGGGTGGATGGGTGAATGATTTAAGAGTAATAGATATACTATTGTTATTATTGTATGATAACATATTCTATAAAAGCATGTAACTACTAAATAGTAAATACTAGTAGTTCATAGGTACACAATACTTGCTGTTGTTACCCCAGTGATATGAAAAAAATTCTGTGCCACAGCACCCACGTTTTGCTTGTGATAAGACTAGGAGACGCTTTTAGTAGGATGTTTTGGTATATTCTGAAAAACGCCAACGTCATAATAATATAACAGTACGTGACCAAAAACCTTGCATTAGTTTTTATGTAGTATCTATATATATATATATATATTATTTATATAAAATAAATTGTCGCAGTTTGTAAAATGTATCTTATCGGTTTTGTCACAGATTTTATGTTATTTTTTTTTTATGCGCAGTTTACTATCAACTTTTAGAAAAGGAAGAAGTTTTGTCGCAATTAACATACAGCCATACAAATAACATACTCCCGTGACATGTTTAGCTAGAACCGCCTATTTAAAACACTGTTCATCTGTACTATGAGGGTTAATGACTACTTTTTTATTTTTCAATATAAGGACGTAGAAGTATGTTGGTGGAATCGCCCATAGGTTTGTAATTGTATACGCCTAACAATATACCATCGATAGTTTCTAAGGTAAATCCACTGTCCTTCCCCTGATACACGTCCAATTCACATTAGGGATTGACAAAACTATTTAAACATCGATATTCAATGTATCGATACATAGATTTTTAAAATATCTATATGTTCGATGTATCGGTGAAAATCATCGATATTTAAGAACATTGAAATTTAAAAACATCGAAAAAAATGTTTTTCCCTCTAGAGCTGCCATCTGTTGCACACCTTAATATCTGTAGATTGTACTGTTGCCCTGATTCAATAATAAATTCAAGAGTTAAAATATTATTATTTAACTTAAATTTTTTAAATAAATACTAAATACTTACAATTAGGGCTCGTAAGTTTATATATTTACATGTTTTCTTTGTTACACCGGAAAATATGGTAATTGAGATAAAAATCCGTTTCATAACAAAGGTAATAAAAATTTAAAGTTTAATAGAACATTTTTTGGTATGTTTTGTGTGTATTGGCATATTTGGCATATAGTTGATTTTTTTTTTTTTTTTTTTTGAGTTATTAGTGCATATTATTTTAGGTAATTTTAGCGAAATCGTTTTTCGTAGAAGTCAAAATAAAATTAGATCAATAAATGTTTGAATTAATTTTTATTTACTTATCCTAACTTTTTTTATAAAATCTTAGTATTTTATCAATATTTTTATTTTTTATGACAACGTTTCCCAAACTCTTGTTTAGGCTGGCCCGGTAATTATTATTTTTTACCAAAAATTTTTTACCTTCACCAAAATAGTTTACATTTATCGTTGCGCAAAAAGGCAAAATAAAACACATTTGAATGTCCACAACCAACGACGCTTGTCGCATGTACTTGTTACTATTATACCGTATTTATAGATACGGCGAATGCTATACGGGCTTTGCATGAAGTCTAGTCGATAATCTCAATAATTAAATTATTTATGTCGTAAATATTAGTTATTCGTTTATTTATTTTTACTAAAAAGTTCGAATTATCAAATGAAATGATAAATAACAAATTTAATATGAGAATTTTATTGAATTCTGCGACTCGGTATTATATTTTCGTGGCCCGGTAGTGGGTCGCGACCCACTATTTGGGAAACGCTGTTTTATGACATTAAGTTTTATAAGATAAAAACAGTATCACGGAAACAATGTTATTTCGCATCACTACCACTCTTTTCCTATTGACGTATCCATTGTAATCTACCAATTTTCGTCTTAACGTGTGTTCATTAATTATAATTTTAATAATAAAACGTAACCAATGAAAAAATATATCTTAAAAATATGAATAGATAATTCTTATTATTTTAAAAAATAGTTGTACATTTTTTTTTCGCACATAGTTAAGGATTTTTAATTCATATTTGATCAAATATTAGTGAATGCTTATTTATGTGTTTTTTTAGTGCATGAATTTACGAGCCCTGATTTTATCTGTTAAGTGTATACTGTATAACGATTGTTGTATACTGCATAGTAAAATAATACAAACAAAAAAAATTCGAAAAGGTTTAACATAAACATCGATGTTAAATCAATTAATCGAAAACAAATCATCTATGTCAAAACATCGATATATCGAGCTAAACCATTGATGTTTTTGTCCATCCCTAATTCACATAAAATAATATCGATGATATAATTTTTTAATGCCTTAATATCGCTATACGCTAAAATTGTACTAGCCGAGGTTTTAAACGCTCTGTTCACAGACGAGTTTTCTAAATGTTGTTTACTATAGGTGGATTCTACTTTTAAATTGAATTTAAGCGCAAGAGATAATCTTTACTTATAACCATTACCAGTTCCGATTTAATAGAGGTAAAGATGAGAAGATAATGGAAAATATTTTGTAAGTTCTTTTTATAAGTACCACGTGATTATATGATTAAATTACGATCCTACTCACACAAATCCTGCTGTTTCGCTTCTATATTGAGTCGAGTTCTTTTTATTTGGCTTACGACAGCTGAGTTTTCGTTATTCAGTCTTTTTGAAGTAGATGGCCCTACCAAAAAAAAAAAAAAAAAACTTAAATATAATAAAGTAACTGGATAGAAAAAAAATTGGATCAAAAAAGAAATAAATTAACTTAAATTAACACTGTTGTATATTAAAAAATACTCTAACCGTCACAAAAGCCAGCATTTTCAGCGCTTTCCATCGCTAACAAACACAGCTCATCGTCGGAATCAACAATTTAATTTGATGGACCTGCGGAAACAATTATCCTCGGAATAATTTTTACTGGTCAATGAATAATAAATGATAATCACTTATTAGATATTGAATTATAAAACTACGTATGTATAGTTAAAAGAACCTTGCAAATATTATGTATATTTTTCTTGTGTCTTGTGGCAGTTGCAGTGGCGGTGGCGGTTAGGTTAGCCATCTTAAATACGTCACTGGGGCACGTGCGTGTCGTAAAATAGATGCACACTCGTAAACCAGATTATAGAACACAACAGATTATTTATTTATCTACTTAATACAGGAGGCATCTTGTCGACATGACATTTTGAATTAGTTGGCATTTAATCATAATTTATTTATTCTATTTTGGGATGCATATTCATGACAGGTACCAGTAGCCAGATACAAAAATTTTATGTTTTTCAGAGTGACTTTTTGCAAATCAGCACCACTGAACACTACACATTAGTATATCTTCACCAAACGTTTTACCCAGCATACATTTTAGACATGGAAAATAGAACACGGGGATTACATTAGATTGGTGATTTTTTTTTATGATTTCAGAAGTTTTTCTTGTAGCGGATAAAATCCGAAATTATATTACATTTTGTCAAAAGTTCTCAATTATTTTGATCCAAGTAGAGAACTTTAGTTACGAATGTACTGACAATTCACATTATTTAAGTATACTATAACGTAACACACTTTTAATTGACAAATACCTAAGTAATACAATAGTCTCTGATTATGGCGATTATGTATATATGTAGAAAGGAAAAAAATACTATATACCTACGTGGCAAGAAAACATAATTGCGACAATTTGACACGTAATGTAAAATATGAACGGCGCGGCATACTCTAGTGAAGAACAATTAATTAATACGCATTGTATTTTTATTTTTTTATTATATTAAGATTCGTCACACTTATTTATAAAGTACGGATTTTAAAGGTAATTGCTTTTTTTTCTATTGCTCAAAAACGAATCTATGTCCGCTACAAATTCGATTTATACTATTTAAAATAAAATGCACGATATTATGTTTTGCTTTTTATTTGCTTTTTTTGCGTTTTTTTTTTATATTAATGCTTTTTTTTGTATTTTGGATTGTTTTTTAGCTTTTATGTTACATTTTTCAAATATTACAGCTTTTTTTGGTTTTTTTAAATACTTTTTAGCTTTTAAGTTACATTTTTTTAAAATATATTCTAAATAAACGTACTTGAATTGTTAATATTTATTTAAAATTTATTTAAAATGTTTATAATTTTATGTATTCCAAATCTTGTTCAATCATTTTTTTGACAAACTTTCCCTTTGTATTCAATTTTTCACATACCGTATGGTACATAATAGATTAATTTATTTTGAAACATCAATAAACATAAAAATATACTCTTGCTCTGGAAATTATCTACTCATAATTACAGTATAGTTTGCATTGTAATACCATATATTTCTTTAAAAAATGCCGAAAATGATTTTATTCTATTTTTTTAAACACATTTTTAATGCTATTTTAAGCTTATTTGAAAGATTTATACAACAACTTTATTGCTTTTTTTTTAGTTCTATTTTTTTGTTTTTTATTGCTTTAAAATCTGTACTCATATATTTTAAACGTATAATTATTAATTATAATATAAATTTATTAATTATAATACTAAAAAGGACTATTTTAGATGAAACAACCAACTTATGTAAACACTACAGTTTTGTTGAGTGCGCCATAATACAGATCATTTTCCAACTTCATCGTGTTGATATCAAATCGTAGAAGCACAACACCTGATTAAAATACATTTATCGAGTTTATATAAAGATATTCAAACAGTATTATAATTAATATCATGATGAGCGTTCATCGATTACACATAGGGTAATAGATAAATATTTTTACCTGATGGATTAATGCGAACTTTAACTGTAGACTTTGGCAAGGCATAATTCTTGATGGAATTTGCTGGTTTTTTATCGAATAAGTTCTGCAACAAATAAATCAATAAAAATTACGATGCACTTATGAATTGTGGATAAGTTTAATATATAGATAAGTATAATTGTTACAAAAAAGTTTACTTTTATTGTGTAACCGATGTAGTGCGTCATGCCCAAG
The DNA here is from genome assembly GCF_003268045.1 of Sipha flava. Lineage (NCBI taxonomy): Eukaryota > Metazoa > Arthropoda > Insecta > Hemiptera > Aphididae > Sipha > Sipha flava. The sequence continues at coordinate 10,353 of NW_020273521.1, forward strand.
TCTTCTAGCGTAATTTTGTATGGGTAAGGTGCACCGTCCGCGCGACGACTAACGAATGCCACCGCGTAAGAATATTGTCCGCGATAAACCGGTTCGATCGGTCGGGTCCATATATCAATGTTATGTTCCTGAAACGAGGTTTTGAGCACAATACGTGAATAACATTGAAAGACCCATACATGTGTATCGTACAACAAATTTCTCTGGGCACAGGGAACCGTCGACTACAAAAGAGCCAATGAAGCATTTTAACGGTGATAAAATCATTAGTTCATCAGTTCATCTCTGCTGTATACGTACGAACAGTGGCGCCGAACACGTACTTTTACGGGGCAGTTCGCTTCTTCATTTAACTATGGTGGTGGATGTCTGGTGATTGGGTGGATGTGGGGTGGGTTAGGTAAATAAATTTACACTCTAGTTAGTAAATCTTAGGAATGTACAAATTAAGTGACAGTCCATCTGTAGATGGTAGGATACTATGATGCGATAGAGTAATTCGCATCATATGCATGTCAAATGCATGTCTTTATACCATACCAAGTATAAAGACGTACATTGACATTTATACCTACTTCGCACACATGATGAAGAACGCCTCTAGGTTCTCAGTGTTTAAAAGTGATTATACAGCATGCAAATACAACTTTTAAACATTTTAAGTTAGTTACTTAAATTACCAATAACCCCATGAAACATTTTTGAAAAATATTTTTTTAAATTACAGTTATTTAAAAAATGAAATAAACTGTTTTTTGTTTTACATTTATTTAATTTTAATAACGTATTTAATATTTAAATAATTAAACTTATATTTATATAAGTAAGGGGTCATGTGTTCAAATGCCGTATGTCCGACTTTCAAGTGTCCGAAAAATTGTCTGTTCGAAAGACTGTGTGTACGAAAGGTCGTATGTTTGAAATTATCGATAAACGAAACTAAACGAAAATAACATCATAATCACATTTTCATAATATTAGATTTCACACAATTTTATCTTTACTAATTAAAGTATTACAGATATTCTCGATGTTTTTTTTTTGTCATCTATCAGTACGGCTTGATACATCATTACAAAAGTGTCAAACACAATTTCGTTTGAATTTTGTTTTTAAATAATATTTTATAAATTTGATTTTTCTTTTTTAATTGGCAACTTTAAAAAGTTTAAAGTATACAAGACAAGGAAATGTTACTTGTAAATAATTATGAATTCATGCTTGATAAGATACAACTGCGAATACGTGATCAAAATAATAAATATTATTGGAAATTTACAAAACGATGTGGAGCAAAATTTCGGACAATATTTGACCACAGTAAACATTAACAAAACGATTTTTCTATTATTAATAATTATTACCACGCACCAGTTACAGTTAAAATGCAATGCAAAATTTAAAAAAAAAAATTAAAAAATGTGCTCAAGCTTCACAAGACTCACCAAATCAAATATATTTGAACGAAATTGCGAATTGAAATGTCATAATTTTATCTCAAGTAACTAAAAACGCATCTAAGCAAATCGTAAAAAGGCAGAGAAAAGGAAAAGAATTAAAACCAGTTTCACTAAATTTTATACCTCCTTCGGAATTTCAAAATACTATTTCAGGACAACCTTTCTTTTTGAAAAATGTAATCGAAGGAAATAATAAATTTATGATTTTCACAACAGTTCAGAATTGTATATACATGAGAGAATCACATTTTTGGCTCACTGATGGAACATTCAAGGCTTGTCCTGGAATTTTTAAACAGATATTTACAATACATGGGTCAATTTCACGATTTATCAATAACAACATTTGTGTACCATTGCTATATATGTTGATGACCAACCAAACTGAAGATGATAATAAAACAGTGCTAAATGTTCAAAAAGAAGGGCTTTCTACAAAGTACATGGAAGACCCGTAATTTAATTTGATTTGTCGGCATTTGCCTGCTCTTTCTTTTCTCCCAGTAAACAAAGTACATATTAAAAATAAAAATACACAACACTTACCTTTATTTTATTTTATTACTATTTAATATTTCAGAGTCTTGCAATCTTATAGCAACTTTTAAAATATACTATTATATTTTTTTTTAGGTAATCGAGGGTTGGGAAATTGTGAAATTATTTTTTAGTGACAACGAAAGAGAACAATCACTTTTAGAATACTTCGAAAATACATCATTTATGGTAAACCAGCGATAAGACTATGCAGATGTAATAAATCTCAACGATACTCTCCCTTATTCCCAATTGACATGTGGTCAGTAGCTTCAAGAGTTGATGAAAATTTACCAAGAACAACAAATATTGCTGAATCATGGCACGATCGACTTAATAGGTAGGAACAATGTATCAATAGTCATAACATAATTTGTTGCAAAATGAACGTTATAACGTGGTTATAATATCTAAAAAATGTTTATAGATTAGTATGCAAACAACCAGGAGTGTACAAATTTATGAGACAGTTCCGAAAAATTCAGAATGAAACTAAAAACTCCCTAGAGCAAATCATTCAAGGCAGAACAAGTAAAAAAAGAAAAACATGCAATGAAGAACAGGAAAAGCGAATTAAAAATGTAGTTCTAAAACTAAAAAATTCAGAAATAAATATTATTGAGTTTTTACGAGAAATATCATATAATTTAAGTTTTTA